>NW_025936733.1:0-17790 GCF_000764305.2 Hyalella azteca | reverse complement strand
GACAGAGCTGAACTATTATGCACTTTTTTTCTCTCATATTAATATTTCATGCGAACTTGTTAAGTTAATTGCTAAGATAGCACCGGGACCTAATTACAGTAGCTCAGCAACATCACATGAGGTCAACGCATGACAAATTCCTGCAACTTTGTGCAAAGGCAATTAAACGAGCTCGGATGTCGCTCTCTCAATAAAAATTCACTTCTAATATGTAAAATCTTTTATTATTACAGAAATTTTTAAAATGATTGAAAACGAGAACTTTTTATTGAGCTAAATACATTATATCTTTCATGACATAACTATTATAATTTCAAATTTAGGAGTCTTTGCCACAGAAATTTTCTTTGCGAAAACGAGTATTTGATCAATGAAGTATTTTCCTGCGCCTTAAATTACCATAAAAATTTAAAATATATATCTCTCTCAATTAGGTTATCCTGCCATGAATGTTAATCTCAGGGGAACATAAATAGAGTTCAATTAGTGATGAGTAAATACTTCTCAGCACAATCGAACTGTACTTGCAAAGAAAGCTATGATTATGTTATAAATTGTAGAAATTTCATGCAATCAATCCCTCTACGACACAACTAATACAAAATACAAATGAGTAAACCGGTTATATTCTATTACTTTAAATGCAAGACAATACATTTTGAGACAAAATACTCCTAAATAACATAAAAATTTCACATGTAGTCATCATGTAGCCTACGACATGCCGCGCTGGCAATTTATAGTGGCACATCGGGCGCACGACAGCTCGTCAGTTTATTTTCAGAACACACTGATATAATGCAAACAATATTGAGCAAACACATTAATTCTCTTTTTCAGCCGCACTCATCGCAATTTACTGGACGTCCGCAACTATTTCTAAATTTTATTTGACTTATATCAGAAGACTCATAAGTTTCCAATGATGTCTAATTAGGAACAAGCTTCTCAATGAAGTTCGTTTTCAACATGAATGGATATAAAATTTACATATTTTATTTTTTCCGGAAACTCAAGCGACAAGTTCCGGAAACTGGAGGCATGTATTTTATGAGTAACTAATGGAGAATTGGCACAGTAGCTCGTGATCACGAATATATTTTTTCGACAGATCGTAATCTTAATTGAAAACCATGCTTGGAAATATTCAGTAGAAATAATATTTAACTTAAGCAAAAAAAACGTTCAACTGAATCTATTTGCTTCAAAGCTGATCAAACAATTCATAAGCTGACATTAGTTCTAGATTGATTTTACTACCACGGAATATGGTGACATTATCGAAGTTTCTCGAAGAAGACACGTTTGCATGTCTCAAGTTTATGCTCGCAGGTTCGTGTCTCAACTGCAATCACTGAACGGGTATTGAAGCTCGTAGTCATCTATTTACTCGGTGTCTGATCACCTCAACGATTTTAGTTATTAAAGTCACTGGGCAAGTTCTCACGCGACCGGTAGAGCCAACATGGGCGAGAGCCATCTTCTTCCTACGATTGGAGACTTGGAGTCAGTCTACCCTCGATCGCCAGACTGAGAGGTTGGTTTCCATCTCGTCTGCAGTGATCATTTTTTCAAGCAACTTCTTTAGCATTTATAGACGCAAAACGTCATCTATATACATCCCAAATCCTCTCATTTGCAATGCAAAACAGGGCCCCAATAGTCAAGATTTATACATCATTCTTCAGAAAAGTCATCATATACCGCCTCTTTGAAGAAAATAATCAATAAACATTTTGACTGACTTTCGTAACATAATACCAGTGGCCGAATATTAACGGTGGTTTAAAATTTTGATTGTTAGTTCGTGATGACTAGAAATTAATTAACGGAAATTGGGAGATTAGATATGTTGAGCAAAATTTGTTAATGCTAATTACATGCTTCGTTTGCGATAACAGACCAAGATATGAACAATGTTCTTCAAAACAAAAATTTTGATTTCACTTGATCAGTGTCTGCTATCCCTGTGCAACTCTTCCGTTCCTAAACGTAATCTATTTATGAAATTAATAACGTTTATGCGGCTGCAAGGAGTTATTTTTCCATCAGGTTTTTGTTCAAGAGAAAAATATTGCACTGTAATAGTATGCCATTGACGTTTAATCTCCTTGAAATAACCTCTGGGGAAAATTGTTTTTCTTCACAATCAATTTGTACACAAAATTGTACAAAGCGCTCATTATATGTTATTTGTTAATCAATATTAAATGATGAAAAAGATGAAATTGTCGATTGTCACTTGAGAAACCAAATAACACTTAATTTTTATTTTCAAATATCCTATTTTAAAGGCCCAGTTTTTAAAAGTTCATTACTTAGGTTTGTATAAAGTTGATACTGTTCAAGAAAATGGTTCTCAGCATGAGTAAAAAATTTGATATTAAATGTTATCAGCTGAATGTTATTAGTTAAATTAATAGTAAATGATTATATAGTTGAAAAAAGTTAAAATGTCATATATACTAGATATATACTAGTGGTTTATACTTGAATGTAATAGTTAGTGAGACAAAGATTAAATAATTGAATGAGTAATGTCTATTTAGCAGCAAATATCTAATAGAATTATTTGTTATTATTTTGTTTACTTGTTTAATATTTTAAGGTTTTGGGGCAATTACATAGGATTTTACAAGCAAGAACTCAATTTATATTTCGTGCAAAAAAATCTCGTAAAGGTAAAGAGATCGTTAGGCATTCATTCATTGGCACTAATTTCTTAGAAGATGGATTCTCTTCTTGCGTTGTTGCTATGAATGCACGATCTAGTACAACCTCCGATATATGTCAGACGGCTGCAGTTTTTAAGTAATCATGTCAATTTTTAAATGAATGATTGAAATTACAACTTTAATACATTAGAACTAATTATTTCAGTCAAAAAACGTTTTAAGGTAGCCGAACTCCATCCGAGTATGCAAGAACATATTAACAGAGAATAACAAAATCAGGAAATCTCAAAATATGAAAGATATTCTGAGTTTCTTTTTTTATGGAGTGACGCTGTCGTCTGGCGAACATTAGAAAGAAAACACAAACAAAAGCTTAATTGTTTTCAGTCGAGTATTTCAAGAGAATGTCCAATTCTCTAATTTCTCTCGCGTCATTTCTCTCGTTGACAATGCCGTCTGACAAACTAATTGAATCAATATCAACAATACACGAAAAACGATTGAACCCTAATATGCATCTATCCATTTTAATCGAACCACTTGGTTATGGTTTACTCAGGCTATTTATTGGAGCAGATGTCAAGGGATCATAGAGTTCGACTTCGGTTATGGTTATTTCTTCTCGAGATAATAATTAAAGTCACTTATAAATAAGAACTGATGTAATTTATTAATGGCCCCCCGTTTTGTTTGGTCCTGTCTAAACAAGAACTTGTTTCACACATCATTGCAGTCATTATTGGGCTAAGCTTTGATGGAGAAAACGTCGTCGTAATAACTATCTCTTGACCAAGAATATATAGAATCTAAGAAAACTCATGTAAATTTGCCACAACTTCAAAACGTTCTATAAGGCTTGCTCCATAATCAATTTAGAACTTACAATAATACAACTATAATAAACTGTGAGACAAAGCTTACAATAACATGATAGAGACTTTAACACTGAATGAGCGGGTCAAAGAATGTCAAAACCTATCGATGTATCAAGTACGAGTATAACATTCTGTTTTGTTTTCGGTCTGAAGTACTGCTGGCTAACCTACCAAATCTGCTAAGTTAATTTTATTAGAATTAAGCGATCTGCTTGTTTATGAGAACCATTTCAAGACATTAGCTTGTACCGCTGAAGCCTCAGTTTTAAGTATTTGAAATTTCTTTGAACGGGAACCTTGTCCTATAATAACGCTTACAGCTCTTTTCCATGTAAAGTTGTTAAGCGATAGGTTCTTGTGTTCCTTACGTTCTCTTCTGTAAATAAGGGTTTTTATGGTTTATTATTGTATTCTTTATGTTTTTGAATTGATGATTGATCTGGTCATGAATAACGTTCGCAATGTATATACGGCAAATTAACTTCCTAATTGTTTTCTTTGTTAAGTTGATGATATAATCAAACTACTGATATATAAATATCGAAATAGAAAAACATCGATGGAATATGAAGTCATTCTCTGAATTATTAATCAGCTACTCAATAGGGATTTATCGCATACCATATTAAGCACTGATTTCCTTTATCCGCATTTTTGTTTGATTCGTAAAAATATTCAATTATAGCTTGTGTATGTTAACAACGGCCACCCGCTGAATACTGGCACTCTATCCCACCAGGCATATAGCTGACGTTGAAATAACAAGGAATAAACCTTGTTTCTACAAAATCAATTCAAAGGTTGTTTTAAAGCCATTAGACTGCCATCATTTCAAATGTATCTCAGTCAAATGATGTAAGTTTATGAAAAAAAAATCTGATCACAAATTTGTTTTTTACTCATGCACGGCACAACCAAACGCTCAAACTCTCGTCCGCGCTGGCTTTGCTTTGCACGAAAACTTCGCAGCGCTCATCCGTTGTGCTTTAAATTCCTTCAATTATTGCCCAAATTTTTATTATATCATTTTGAAAATTGATCAAAATTATTACATAAAAATTATAACATATGTTCCTACTTCAAATGATCTATCAATTGAATTTTTTACCAAGGGGATGAATATAACCCACTAGCGTAATAATCTATTTGTTTCAAATTTGCGGATCTCAGCGATTCCAATTTTAATTAAATTTATTCCTTCAGGAGTTAGAAGCACTTCTCTGTCACAGAATCTCTGCAACGTAAACCGTCTGTTACAACGCGAGCGGAAATTAAACTATAATTGCTGCCCTAGCGTAAAGCGCGTAATAATTCCAGCCAGAAGAAGCAGTTTTCAAACCGTCAGAATCAGCATAAACCCCCAGGTGATTTTAGTAGAAAATTTTGTTTTTAGTAGTTTAGTTTTTGTTTAGTAGTTTTTGTAGTTGTTTAGCAGTTTTTGTTTAGTAGTTTTTAAATTTCACATTATATGTATTGATATAGGATATATTCACATTATATGAATTGCCTATCAACAAAGTCAAGTAAACTTAATTCCTCTGTATATTCTTGGTCATGTTTCAGAGCGATATCGCCCAGGCCATGTGGTCGACACAGCAGTCGTGCTTCCTCGCCTGCGTGGTCCATTCGGCGATCAGGATCTGCGTAGCCTTCATTCATGACCCAATTTACCATCAACCTAATTCAATTCTTCAGAGTCAATACAAATCTCTGGCAAGCCTTCAAGAATACAAACCCGCTAATAGGCAATCCGATGTGCCTGGGTATCTCCTGAACAGCTCAAAACTCTGGCCTGAAATAGCCTTGAATAACTCGCGTCTTCTTCCCCTGCTAAGGTCTGAATCAGGAAGCGATATTCTGGAGTTGCCTGAGGAATGGATTATTTCGAACCTCAAATTTCCTAACGGCCTCTCAGAAGAATGAAAATTTGCTTGCGAATTTTATTTGCAATGAGCAACTACCATTGAAAAATTTAGCTTTTGACGTCTGCACTCATCTTTCGCATAAAATTCTATCATTTATAAACTTCTCTTCCGAAAGCCAGTCGAGCTTTCTGCACCGAAGGAGCACTAGAGCTGCGAAGCAAAAAGAACGCTGGCGGGTGATGTTTTCAAGAAGCCCTCAATCATCAAGTTTTATAGGAAGTCCTGAAGTCTCAAGAAATGACTACTACGAAAATGAACCGCCCGTAGGTATCGTTATTGAGCCTAATGATGGACATCGCAAAGGCAAAGTACCGAAGTTGTTGGTGGCGCTCGTTGTCGGCACGTACGGCGCGCTCTCCTTACTGCTCCTGAGGTTGCTGCTCCAAATTCTGCTACCCGTAAGTGTTGGACCTCCTGGGGCATCTGGGGACAAAGGTATGATAGGAAATAAGGGTACACAAGGCGACAAAGGCATGAAGGGAGATAAAGGAATGAAAGGCATCAAAGGAGAAAAAGGGAACAAGGGCTTGAAGGGCATTTCTGGGCCGATGGGACCACAAGGATCAACAGGAGGACCGGGACCCGTGGGAGCTCAAGGCCCTGGTGGAGACCCTGGGATGCCTGGAGACATTGGGGATGATGGAGACAAAGGAATGCCGGGTGACCCTGGTATGCCGGGACCCAACGGAGCCGACGGAGACGATGGAGAGGATGGTATGATAGGTGACAGTAATGTGTCTGGTCGAGACTTGAGCTACAGGAGCTTGAAGAAGAGACACGCCAGAGAGTCAACTGTTGAGCTGCAAGATGCACCGCAGCTGCTAGCATTCCTCTACTCCAAAATAAACCAAAAATCTGCGACTTTGACAAAAGAGGTCGACAGTAAATGCGATGCCGTGAGTGCGGTCAACGAATTGTGGCATCAGTTCGAAGACCCTACAGGCTGCGTCAAGTGCTCGCTCTTTGAGTTCTTCTTATCATCGAAATATGACGCAACTGATTCCCTGATTCTGTAAGAATGAAATTTAATGGGAACAATCTTCAATTTTCTTTGTAATTATCTCCAAATTTGGCTTGCATTTATCTAATAAGTTGTATTCACTCCTTGAGAACACTCAATGCCTTCTATGAGGCTAACGTTGTAGGAGACCATGCAGAGTTGTTAACATAAAGGCTTTAAGCGAGTTTACTGGTTGGCATGAAAAATTGGTTGATTGATCGATACATTACCTCTTTGTTGAAGACATTAGAAGCAGTAGGTAATTATTCCTTATGGATACGTGACGTTACATAATTTGTTAGTCGTACTCTCGTACACTTAAGAAACATGAGCCCGAAAAACGAAACAGTAAAGTGAGTTGTTTGCTAAAGAAGTCCTATTCAGCTTTTATAATCACATTAGATGGTTTAATTCTGAAATAAATAAAAATAAATACATTTATATTTTCGTTGTCCAGGGCGAGCTTGGCTCACGTGCTGGGAGTGCAGGAGTCGCACCAGCTGCACGCGGCCACCTGGGCGGCGCGCGGCAGCAACCAGAAAATCTTCTGCAGGCGCCGGGAAAATTCCTGCGACGTCGTCCAGCAAACCGACGAAGTCTTCGCCCTACCCAAGGAAATATAACATCGATTGATATATTGCTGTTTGAAATTGTTTGTGGTCTGATTTCAATAGAAAACTATTTAGGAGACTTTCAACGTGCACCTATAAAATCATAGGATAAAGATTTTATTTGGTATGATCAGAGAGAACTAGTCAAGGCCACAATTCAATACTTCATCAAATATTTAAAACGACGGAGTTCGCGTTAGATGGGGATGGTTGTGTGAATAATTCGCCCGATCCCAAGTTCCTCGAGTTGGAATGGGATTCATCAGAAAGAATATATATAAAAGGATGAATCGAAATGGTCAAATGAACGAAACAATATTTAAACGGCTGATACGAAATGAAAGAGCTGGATGAAATGTTTAAATGGTTAATTTAGATTTTTTGCCTCGTTTTCTGTAGATAAAGAATTTAAGAATAAATCTTGCCGGACAATAGGCGAGAATGAAGAATAAGATGAACTAAAATGTATTTATTCGAATGCAAGAATTTCATTTAACTATGGTGGAGCGCAGGATATCAACTTGAATGTGTTCGACGTTTGCATAGGTTCAATTATTTGTTTGAATCAAGCGCATTCCTGTACGGTTGCCATAACTGATCTGAATTAAATTGCCTACGCTTCAGCTCGCCGAATTCCGAATGGGGCTTGATTGAAGGATGACCTGACAATTAATTCAAATACACACGTACAGGCCGATAGGGTAAATTAAAATAATTAACATTCTCGCAGGTATGTATGGTCATTCAAAATAATTAACGTAAACGCAGGTTACATGGTAAATCATCATAATTAACATACACGCAGGTATGTATGGCTAAATAATACAATTAGCATACACGCAGGTATGTATGGTTGATTAATATAATTAAAATACACGGAGGTGTGTATGCGTTTATTTTAATATAATTAACATACACGCAGGCATGTATGGTTAATTAATATAATTAACATACGCGCAAGTGGGTATGGTAAAGTGATGCAACAAAATTGAATCCAATGTAGTCACTTATACGCATACCTACATATACAGTATGCATACTTCAGATAAACAACGTAAGTGATGGAGTTTGCTTCTTATATGAATTTATGTTCGCATATATTCCAGGACTGTGTTCATCGTTGACTACATAACAGTTAAATCAATGAATGTTTTAAACCCCAAAATGAATATTCAAATGAGTGTTAACGAATAAAGAAAAGATCAACCGGTTTATGGTTGCAACGATCGAGAGAGTGCTGATTGACAAGTCTAGCGTGGAGAAAGATTTAAGAGTTTATGTCAAAAAGGAGTTGACATTTTTCCAGCATATTGACATAATCCAATAAACGGCTTAATTGGACTGATCAGAAGCTGTTGCGAACCTTGATGCACAAGCAATGAAGCTGTTGTTTGTCGCTGTCTTGCGTACGAACCTAGAGTTTGGAAACGCCGTGTGGTCACCAAAGTTCGAAAAGGACAAAAATTTATTCGAGAGTGTTCTAAGACATGCAACAAGGATAATTCTAGGATTAAAGGTCAAGTCTCATGAAAAAAGCTTGAAGATAATGAAGCTTACAAGCCTCTGTTATTGACGTCTGCGTGGTGACCTCATCGAAGTATCCAAGTATACCCACGGTTTTTATACAAGGTCCCAGATGGAGTCAAAGAATTTGAAACATAACCAACATCAGGGGCCACGGCTATAAACTAAAAAAATGCGTTGCAACTCATCGACGCGACAACATTTCTTCTCGCTTCGAGTCACCGACATGCGGAACAGCCTCCCTGATTACATCGTTGTCGCTCCGAGTATGAACGCGTTCAAGAACAGACTAGACAAGGCCATGCAGAGGCACATGTTCAGTTTTGAAATGCCTAGCACCCTACGGAACTAATATGAGTTTAGTAATAAGTTCAAACCAACGTCAGTTGAAAATATCTGGTCAATTGGCCAGTTTTTTAAGATCTGTGGCCCAATCACGAAAAGTATATATATACAAGAATCGGCGACAGGCCTAATGACCTATTCTTCAGCGCCGTAGATGCTATGCTTTAACTATACTAAACATATGAATGGCTGTTCTTAATTCTCAAAAATTAGGAACAGGACAAGAACGAGCTGCAAGACTCGAGTGTATATGCTCAGCATGGAATGCGCTCCGGGAAGTTGGGCGCCTCAGTGGCTTTGACAAGATAATGCTAGCTTTCTCTAGGAGATGTATGAGTACCATCAATAATGGAGGCACTGCCCAAATCACCTCGCCTGCAACAAGGTGGGCAAGGACTTGTTTGAAAGCAGGTCAACAGGTTCAGATTGTGACGCTGCAATCTTCCGAGTCAGTTTCAGCCTTCAAATCTTCCTGAATGACAGTGCAAAATTAACAAGTTCCAATTGGAATGAACTGAATATTTTTTGACGCCAAAATCATTTATGCAAAATGCATTCTAAAATAATATACGTTTAAAAATTAATTTTTAAAGACAACACTTCCAAAGAATCCAGTATCTCCAATCTTACAGATGTACAATGAATTTCTCATCTAATTTTCGAAAATTAAAAAAAAATACCTTTTCAATTTTTTAAATATATATAAAATTTTTTTAATATATACATTTTAATTTCTAATTTTTTAAAATCATTTATTTTGACATTTGATTCATGCATTGTCTCTAACTTTACACAAGTGTGCAAAATTTCAGATCGATAGGATAAATAGAAGTGTATTAAATTTCGATTATAAGATTTGTAGCAGACAGACAGACAAACAAGAAGTGAAGTTAAAGAGAAGTGTTGTAAAAATGATTTATATTGAAATCACAATAATGTGAGCAAGCGGCAATACCTCCATTCGGTTAAGAACTCTGTAAATTTTCTCGGTTAATATCCGTTACTTTTGAATAAAGTGGACATAACCATAACAATTAAAAAAAATATGCAGCCTTCCATTACACTTGGAAACTCAAACATAGCCCAGCACGCTACTTGAAAATAGAACGTACGAAATTTTATCTGCACCTGCAACAAAATCCGCCCTGTTTGAAAATCCATTCGATTTTCGGCATTCCGATTCTTTGCCATATAAGACCTAAAATATGCGTGTACGGTAAAAAATAGATGTATAAATTTCCTCGAATATTTCATTGTCACACATTTTTTAAAATACGACCACGTATAGCAGCCAGCTTGTTATTTCGCTCTCTTTGAAACCCATGTTTTCTACGCAGCAGGCGAATCCATTTTTCTTCCGTACGTTTGAAACAGTCTTGCTCGTTTGATTGGTCTGCTAGGTAACTATGAGAGGCGGGCGTTCCTTAATTGGTTTTCATGCGTTTTAATGAATTGCTTTTAAGAACGGTCAAGAAAAGTTATGAGGTGACATAAATTGACTGCCCATGCAATGAGAATCGAATAATGAAAATACTAGATGAATATCCTAAGTAAATGCAATTAAAAAAAAGCACCGCATCGTCAGAAATTCAGAAATCAATTGCTACAATTTTATTTTACGTATTTTGACTCAATTTAATGCTTATCTAGTAGAGGAGAGAGTTCGTTATGTCCCGTATATGTTCGAGTTAAAGATAAAGAATAGCAATGATCTTCACAATAGTCACTACGCTTACCTACATTGCAATTAGTTTCATGCAGTAGTTGAAAATTTACTGTTCAAAATCGAGCACACGCGATGAATGATATTTTCCATCACATTTTATTCAACCAGAATACTTTCGCGTTTGATTGCGGTGGTCAAACACTGCAGCGCTTAAAACTGGATTATTTTTTTGCAGCGGATGGGGGTGTTAGGCCTGAAATGAATGTTTCAATTGTGTTTCTTTTATTACATTTTAAGAAATATGGTGATGTATAATTTCTATATTCCGTACTGTGCTTCATGATGCTTCAACTTTTATGTATAAACGAGTACCGTTGTTGAGAAATTTGCGAACTACGTATGGCTAGGAAAAAGAAAAAAATTTATACATTTTTAAATTATGTTTTTGCTAACCCAGAAGAACAAAGCCGGTCATTACCTGGATGATAGTGCATATTTTATATGCAATTTTTTAAATTTATCAAATGTATAGCTTCTAAAAAATACTTGTAATTAAAATATTTGTCACTGAAGTAGTAAACCTCTAGTGGTTGAAATAAAGTTCAGATAATTAAATCGAGAAATTGAATGTTCCATTAAATTAGGAAGACGGTGGTTTGAAGGAGAAATTGCCATCTCGACACGCAAAATTGTACCTCATCAGAAANAGGATGACGTGCATTAAAGGTTCCCAAACCCCTGCTTGTGAGTTCCTTTAGAGTTTATACGCCTGGAAACGTGCAACAAATTATTGATAACTGTATTGTTATCGGGAGCTGAGCTTCCCTAAAAGTTTCAGAACGCTAGCTAGCGGGAAAGTTGGTGAAATATCGATTGCAAGATTTGATCATCACAGACAGACAGACACGAAAGCGAGCTAAGAAAAACGTGGTAAAAACAGCAAAATTTTAAATTTTCTAATAAATGCACTTGGTTAAATTTACTTATGTGATGTAAACAGTACAGTCTTAGCAGAAATCAGTGTTTCCGTTGTGAACCGAGTGAATTTACGGGTGACTTTACGGATGGAATATTCATGTTTCGTCTGGAAGCCCAAGCTATGAATATTGTAGGCATATTTAAGGAGAGAACTGCGCAGGAGATACACATCGATTGCACAGATACTTCAAAATATTACTTTCGCTTGTTATACAATATACACTGATATATTGTTGGTTAGTATTCGTGAAGAGACGCCTTATTCCATGTAATGGCAGTGCTTGTAACATTATTTATGGTCTCCAGCCAAATTTTGTGCAATTGATTATTGGCCATATATTGAAGCGGGAAAATAACATTTGATGACATTTATTAGTGCATTAACGAGAGAGCGGTTACAACTTGCAACAAGCCTAATCTGCGGAACTGTGCGTCAACATTTCCCCATGGTTGAACTAGTATATTTCCCATGGCATTAACCAATCGTCGAAAGGCGATCAAACCAGTCAACCAATCCGTCGTGGGAATGACGGGTTTGTTTACGTTTCTCGATCTACGTGACGTAACAAGAAAGCTGAACTGAAAGACGGAACTTCTCGTGGGTCAACCTTATATTAGTTATATAGTTCCACGGTTGAACATGTAGTTCAACTGTTCAACTAGTAGCAGTTGAACTAGTAGAGTAGTAGTTCAACCATGTACTAGTTCAAACCATTATATAGTTCAACCACGCATTTCCCCAACGTACGAGCTAACGCTATTATAATTTGTAACTACTTTCCTTTTGCTCAGCGACATGCAGATGCAGCGACATCATCTTTCTTTTAGTCAGCAAGCTGTCGTGCCTCCTCGCCTGCTTTGTCCGTGACCCATCTTTGTGGAGCCCATCTTCATGACCCAATTTACCATCAACCTAATTTAATTCTTCAGAGCCGACAATAAGCTCTTGCAAAGTGCAAGCCTCCAGAAATACAAACCTGTGTTGATAGACAATCTCATGTGGCTGAGCATCTTTCGAAGAGCTCATGGCTTATTCAAATGAACCTCGTTTAGTCTTTGTGCTTGGGTTAGAATAAAAAAGTATTATTTTGGTCCGCTTTGTTTTCACGTAGTACGCTACATTCACGCTAAATTAGTTAGGCGTGAAAAAAGAACAAACACTTCAGGCGCTACTTGGAAACGAAGCAGACAAAAGTAATTCTAACAACGCTACCGTAGCACGGTAGCAGGAGTGCATTGTGAATAAATAGCTTCGTTGTTAATTAGGTGAAGTTCGGGTTGAATTTAGAAAATTTGTGAGTGGTAAACCAGCTACAACTTAGCGTTTAGCTTCCTAATTAAAATGTAAGCGGACAGAAAAGGTTGACAACGCTTGCAGGAGCGTTATGTCGATAAATAACGTTGTTAATTAGGTTAGGAGGTATTATCTCAGCTAGACAAGTTTCCATGTTACGGTCACGAAATACATATTCGTTTACACATTGTTAAGTCATAAATTAAACCCTTTAGTTAACAAAATAATAATATCACAGTTAAATGAAGTTCCTTATTTCAGTCACAAAATAAATGTTACATCAATTGACTGGTCACTAACCTAGCACAGGATTAATAGAACGTACAAATAAAAAAAAATATACCACGAAATGAGCATCCCGTCATACATGCATTTCCCCAACGCACGAGCTAACGCTATTATAATTTGTAACTACTTTCCTTTTGCTCAGCGACATGCAGATGCAGCGACATCATCTTTCATTTAGTCAGCAAGCTGTCGTGCCTCCTCGCCTGCTTTGTCCGTGACCCATCTTTATGGAGCCCATCTTCATGACCCAATTTAACCTCAACCTAATCAAATTCTTCAGAGTCGACAATAAGCTCTTGCAAATTGCAAGCCTCCAGAAATACAAACCTGTTGATAGACAATCTCATATGGCTGAGCATCTTTCGAAGAGCTCAAGGCTTATTCAAATGAAATTCGTTTAGTCTTTGTGCTTGGGTTAGAATAAAAAAGTATTATTTTGGTCCGCTTTGTTTTCACGTAGTACGCTACATTCACGCTAAGTTAGTTAGGCGTGAAAAAAGAACAAACACTTCAGGCGCTACTTGGAAACGAAGCGGACAAAAGTAATTCTAACAACGCTAGCAGGAGTGCATTATGAATAAATAGCTTCGTTGTTAATTAGGAGAAGTTCGGGTTGAATTTAGAAAATTTGTGAGTGGTAAACCAGCTATAACTTAGCGTTTAGCTTCCTAATTAAAATGTAAGCGGACAAAAAAGGTTGACAACGCTTGCAGGAGCGTTATGTCGATAAATAACGTTGTTAATTAGGTTAAGATCCGTTTCGACTTGACGCATGGAAAATCTGTTTAAACTTAGTGTTTAGCGCGTTAAACGAAGTAGGAGTGGACAAACAAAATCTACTTATTCTAGCATGATCATAACGTCACTATATATCTGAATTTTTAATTTGGTCCTGATTGGTTTCAACTTTCCAAACTTATATTTGAAACCCAGGATCTAGAAATTCGTCCCAGAACAGCCAGAAGTTTCGATGTGGACTGTTTATTTGGCTGGCCGACAAATGTGACGGGCTGACGGCAAATAATTCCCGGTATAGTTTAAGTAATTGTAGGATTCCGTTTGAAGCTTAGGACGATATCGGACGTAAGTAAATTTCACGAGTGACGACAAATATTTCATTGAGATTGATTTACATAAATTTACTTGCAGGTCCTTTAGTCGGCCAGAGTGGTTCTGCGTTCTGAACTGGCCCAGACCGTGCTCCACGTTGACGTTGGCGGTCTGTGCAAGTTCAAATGACATTCATTTATTTCATTTTAATGTTGTCAGTTTGAAATTCACATAGATTTCGTTCTCTTAATACGTTGATAAGTACGATGATTCGATGAATAATTTTTTTGGCCGCTGTGCTAAAAGTGGTGAAAAGCGCAGGAACACATAAATTAAAACCTATCCAATTTCCAACACCAACAGTAGGCTGCTAGTCTGCTACTAGGTACTACTAGTCTACTACTAGGTACATACCCTTGAAACACAGGACAGAAGTGTGCTTGAAACGAAGTTAAAACGCATAACTTCATAAACTACCTACACAGTACACATTGTATTTGTCACTACTATTTGAACTATGCAAACCAAATTTTAAGAATGATTGATGATATATACAAGTAATACAACCATTTAATTTTAATAATCAACATCTAGGACTGAGATGCGTGGCAAGACTCAAGGCCGTTAAGGGTGTTCCTCTGACTTACAATTACAATCTTAGAGTCAGGATAATTTAGTAGGTCAGTGCTGGCACTGCTGGACAGACAACTCAGCAAGATGCCAAGGAAGTCTTCATTGCCAGAAAACAGGCTCATGTTCATAGTGGCAAACCAGAGCTTTTTTAGAATCAGTTCATTTTTAATTTCCTCATTTACTCAAGATTTAAACCAATTTTTTAAGTATGATAATGCTGGTATCCAGATTCCAGGATACTTTACTGGTCTACTTATAGGACTCAGAAATGAACTTGAGGGAGAGTCTAAAAAACTTTCTAAAAGTCTAAAAAAGGTATGGTGGTACGGTGGTAGCCTACCTAGGTCAGCATGTAGGGTTGAAACTTGCCACTTGGCAGGTCACTAGGTGACAGGTGTCTAGGACTAGGGAGTAGGGACTAGGCTATATAACTAAGGCTTAGCTTTAGCTAAGCATCAGATAAGCAGGACCATAGTGGCAAAGCAGAGAGTTTTTTAGACTCTCCCTCAAGTTCATTTGTGAGTCCTATAAGTAAACCAGTAAAGTATCCTGGATACCAGCAGGATCATTCATAAGAAATTGATTTAAATCTTGGGCAAATGAGGAAATTAAAAATGAACTGATTCTAAAAAATCTTCTGATTTCAAGTGGTAAATGAATTAATAGATGATTAAGTTGAGAAATGGATTTAGACACATGAAAACTAATTCCGTCACAACTTGAATTGCCAGAATTGGAACACACAGATCGTTCCAAGCTGTGTACAAAAATTAAAATTTGCTTAATTAAAAGCTTAATAGTTGTTAATTAAAAGCATAATTGAGTAGTGTTCAATATTCATTAGTGTTCTAATTTAAAGTTGTGTTGTATTCCAATACAGCTCACACAGCAAACGGAATTTGAACGCGTGGATGACGGCATTACGTATCAGTAGAATTTGAAGCACGGACGGAATATGCCTCACCACGTGCCAAATATTGCCACACACAGTGACGGAATATAGGGATTTGGTAGGTTTGCATTCTAAAGGCTTTTAAATAAATATGGCAACATTTTGTGACGTTTTGTTGTTGCTGACACATAGTGCGGTGTTTTGAGAGTCACATAAAGCAAACAGAACTTGAGTTACGCATACGGTTATTTTTTATAGTTTTTTATTTCTCGATGCATCCTTAATGTGACGGAATATACTGCGTTTACCCCACTCCAAATTCCAAAAGAACTTATTCACATTCCCATAATACCATCATCCCATTATTGATTATTCCCATGCTCTAATTTAACTTTGAGTTTGAGGGGAGTGTCTGGTCTGGGTAAAAAAAAAACAATAAATTTGGCATTTCTGTTTTCTTGGCTTTTTTTGTAGTAGCTGCTATAAAAAAGGTGCTTCTACTCATTCATTCATAGAACTGGCTGCCTACTGCATCACTTGTGACCTTGTCTACTTTGACCTGTCTCCAATGCATTCGTGGAACAGCGCATAGTGGCAAAGCAGAGTTTTTTAGACTCTCCTTCAAGTTCATTTTTGAGTCCTATAGCTAAGTAGGAAGGTAGACCAGCAAAGTAGGTGAAAGTATCATGGATACCAGCATTATCATATATAAGATATTGGTTTAAATCTTGAGTAAGTGAGGAAATTAAAAAAGAACTGATTCTAAAAAATTGCTGGTTTGCCACTATGATTACACAGCAAACCACCTATGATGTATGTGTGTTCTATAGTTTTTGCATAAAGATAGGGTAAACGCGGTATATTCCGACACATTAAGGTCTAAGGACGCATCGAGAAATGAAAAACTATAAAAATAACCGTAAGCGTTACTCAAGTTCTGTTTGCTTTACGTGACTCTCAAAACACCTCACTACGCGCCAGCAATGATGAAACGTCACAAAATCTTGCCATATTTATTTAAAAGCCTTTAGAATGCAAACCTACCAAATCCCTATATTCCGACACTGTGTGTGACTATATTCGGCACGTGGTGAGACGTTAAGTTACACGAAGATCTATGGGCAACTTCAGGGAAAGACTTCGTGAATGTCTTAACAATGGGGGACATCATTTATCGAACATAATTTTCAAAACCAAGTAAAGTTCACTAAGTGGTATAAATGGCATTAAATAAGCTATTCAAAAATAAAATAAATTGTTTTGTATGTGTCGTATGATTTTTGCAAAAGCCTACTGAAATCAGGGAGGTTTTTTTGGAGGACCCTGTATAAAGGAAAAACTAGAGAGGTGTCGGAATTACCCACGATATCGGAATATACTGCGTTTACCCTATTTAAAAAATATATGTTATGAACATTTTTTAACAATATGTATAAAGATTTCTTCAAGTCCATATGTTGATATGTATAGATCATTGTTCTTGTTAATCGCAAGGAGTTTGCACCAATGCACTTTGCACTCATTTGAAAGCTACAAAGAAGCATTCAACAAAGCTAATAGGTAATTGGCTAATAGCCAACAAAGCCAATAATAGGTAATAGCCAATATGAAGCTTGCAGTGGACAAGGTCGTTGTCAATGCTCAATGGCATGTCCATAGACATGGTAATATCACATCAATAATACAGTAATGTACTGTCAAACAGGGTAAAAAGAGACAGGCAGGGTAAAAAGGGACAGTCCTCCAACATTTTGTAGAAATGTTGTAGCAGCTAAACTAATTAAAATATTGCAAAACTAAAAATAGTGGCATAAAGTTCAACATTTTTACTATCTATGCAGCATAAAGCAAGTTGAGAAATCAAACATTTCTTACCTCTAAAAAATCCCTGAAGAAAAGTGTGAAATGATGGTACATCCATGGTATTTGCTATTGAACCGCATCATTTGTAACTTTCAAATGAGTATCAACACTTTGCAATTAAGGCAAAGAATGCTATAAATGCCATTTTAATGAAAATTTGTACATATTATT
>NW_025936732.1:0-411 GCF_000764305.2 Hyalella azteca | reverse complement strand
CAACTGTAACCACACACACCACAACTGTAACTACACACACCACAACTGTAACCACACACACCACAACTGTAACCACACACACCACAACTGTAACCCCACACACCGCAACTGTAACCACACACCGCAACTGTAACCCCACACACCGCAACTGTAACCACACACACCACAACTGTAACCACACACACCACAACTGTAACCACACATACCACAACCGTAACCACACACACCACAACTGTAACAACACACCCCACAACTGCACCCACACACACCACAACTGTAACCACACACACCGCAACCACTGTAACCATTACACACCTGTTCCCTGGTTTAACCATTACCTGTTCCCTGGTGTAACCATTACATACCACAACTGTAACCACACACCACAACAACTGTAACCATTACCTGTTC
>NW_025936731.1:161954-187072 GCF_000764305.2 Hyalella azteca | reverse complement strand
TTAGTTGGCTTGATACCAATATCAATACGCGACAGACGCGGGGTAAAACCCGGGGTGGCCCCCCATTTTTACTCTCCAACAGCAACAAGTGATACTTTGTCCAAAAATCGATGCAATTTTTGCACAGTATTGGTCATCTTGACGCAGTTTCATCGCGAAAAAGGACTTGGCTATGTTACATACAATAAGTATGTCACAATTTGAACAATATGACCCAATAATGTTGGAAAGCGTTATGCATTGTCACCCCACTGCAAGAATAATGAAGGCATTGTTCAAAACAACCTGCATCGGTTGCGTCTCTCGTAACACTCGTCCTTATTTTGCCGTCTCTCAGTTAGGACAAAGACGAAAGCAATTAAACTAGTTTACCCTTGAACAACGCGACGTTGGCTTGATAAAACTCAGGCTCTGTTCAAGGGTCGTGAGTAAATGTGGAGAGGTTGCCTGGGGAATTCGTTCCAGGAACGACAAAGCATGTCTTTTCTTCTGTCTTCTCCTACCTACGTACTGTGCCATGTAGGTTAATTAATCTTCACATCACTATCCCTCAAGTGTTTATGTTCAATTTAAGAGAAATGCTTCGTTTGACGCGACCATCTCATGCATTGCCGTCATACGGGTGGCCGACGAACGGCCGACCAATTTAAGACATTAATCCGTAGTTAATTTTCCAACCGGAGGTGACGCTTTGGAAAATTGAACGCAAGCTGCGTCGGTAAGATCGCTTGCTGTTTGTTATTGAAGACTAAATGTCGTACAAAAATAATTGCCAGAATTCAACGGAATTTTGCACATCGCATGGCTGCACAGTTCATGTTAGGTTTATAGCTATAGTATGTATAAGCTATACACTACCGGCAAAATGTATGTAGATCTTATGATCTAGATTTTAATATGATACCTGTTAAGCTAAAACCTGTATATTTGACCGCATTAAATATGCAGCAAAATTTACTTATTTAATTTTAAGAAATGGAAGCACCAGAAAGCATTCGATGATAAATAAGAAATTCCAGAGCAGGAACGGCTTAAGAACTTCGTCGAGACTTGGCGGCGTGAGGCTCAGAGTTCCATCGCCTCTTTATTTGGGCGGAAATTTTTGACGCTTTTCCCTAACTTTCGACGAACTGCTCGGAAATAATTCCTGCAGAATACCAGCCGTAATATTTATTACATAACACAGGATGATCGTAATTCTGACGTTAGATGTAGACATTGTGATAATCAAATACGTTATAAGTTGATTATAGACATATACAATATTACATAAATAATCGCTAGCGCGACGATTATCGCACGTATGACAGTACGGGAACATTACTGCTTCGGGCACAGAAACGATAAATCGATGTTCCCGATTTGTCGGGAACATCTCTACAGCAATATTTCTCAAACTGAATTTATTTTTCATCTGAAACGCTTATTCAAAATTCTTAGGACAAATAAAAATCAACAATATTTATGGGGTTAAAATTTTAATATTTAAAACTGTACTTTCCACTGGGCAGAATATAATTAATATATTCTTTCCAACTGAAAAATAAAGATCTTCTAGCCGCCGTTGGGATGATAAAAGTAAGTCCCTGTGCCAAGCTGCGGTCAGTGACGCAAACTTATTCTTTAAGCAGGATTGACTGAAGACCGAATCCTGTCAAGATATTCAGTGGCGTTGCATGCAAGAAAAAAAAACAGTTTTTTTATTTTATATCATGTAATAATATATTTGTAATATATATTTTAAAAAGTCACGAAGTATATAAGGCACGAAACGCACGAACCACGAAACGTACGAACCGCGAAAAGAACGAGTTACGAAATGAAGAAGCCACGAAACAGAAACGAATCAATGACATGAGTTTTACGACGACCTTAACCGAACTGAAAGTGATTCTATTAAAGAATTTAATTCAATAAACTTACATTGCTTCTGCCTACTGATATTATTATAATAAATATTTTTAATTAAATTCATCGATACTGATTCTATTTGTACCTTACGATTCAATTGATTGGTACCTATTTGTACCTATTGGTACCTTATGATTCTATCGAGTAATATTATTCTGTAAACTGATATTATTCTATTAACAGATATTGATTGAAAGTCATCCAGTTCCAAGCCACAGATGAGCATTAGAAACTTGAAGTTAGTTAGTAGAACATTTTTAGTTGAAGATTAATTGAAATTTTTTATATGAATACTGTTAATTGCTTAATTTTTATTAATATGAAACCTTATATTTATTATTGACTATTCAATCGGCTAAATTGATTCTATGAACTGATAAACATTTTATTAATTGATATTTTAAAAATCGATTACATTGATTATATCACTACTACCATTTTGTTAACTGATAGTATTCATTCAACCAATATTGATCCCATGAATTGATAATCAATCTCTAAACTGATATTTTAAAAACTGAAATTGATTATATTTATTCAACCAGACGATGATGCCATCTGGCATAGACCTGACAAGCATTTCTCTCCAGCATTCAACTTGCAGACGAGCGACGGCCTCCGCATTTCCCTCTCCCGACAACAACTCCGGGACAGCAATCCGCTTTTTCTATTTCCGCCTCTGTCGCTCCGCTGCTTTGCATGGAGCACGTCTCTGTCGGCACAGAAAAAATATCCGTGACCGCCTCACTTAACTCGTTTATGTCGAATTCTTCTCCTGAATTAAGGGACTTTCAGAAGACGAACTTTGAGAGGTTGCTCCATCTCTCTCAGTGAAAATGTTTCGAAACTTCACTTTTTACATTAACTAAACGAGGGAAGAAGCTTCGACCGAGCTGTCAAATCGGAGCATATGTGAGGGTAGACTGCGCCGCGCCGATGTGAGGGTAGAATGCACAGCGCAGATGTGAGGGTAGACTGCGCCGCGCCGATGTGAGGGTAGAATGCACGGCGCAGATGTGAGGGTAGACTGCGCAGTGCAGATGTAAGGGTAGACTGCGCAGAGCAGATGTGAGGGTAGACTGCACAGCGCAGATGTGAGGGTAGACTGCGTAGTGCAGATGTGAGGGTAGACTGCGCAGCGCAGATGTGAGGGTAGACTGTGCAGCGCAGATGTGAGGGTAGACTGCGCCGCGCAGATGTGAGGGTAGACTGCGCAGCGCAGACGTGAGGGTAGACTGCGCAGCGCAGATGTGAGGGTAGACTGCGCCGCGCAGATGTGGGGGTAGACTGCGCAGCGCAGATGTGAGGGTAGCGCGCGATATTCCATTAGCGACTCGAAAATTAGAATCATTTAGTCCAGGAATCGAGTCCGTTAATCCATGACGGAAATCGATGGCCTGACGCCATCCGAAAAACAAAAATTCACAACGCACGTTTAGCCGCAGGACAAAAATGCCCACACAGGAGCGGCTCAATGCCGGCCGACGATACGGCGCCCATGAGTAAATTATACCACGTGGCGATGGCCGGCTATTAGGCGACCTCTGAAATTCATGCAGAATTTCCTAGGTATTCTGTTAAAAGTTGCATGAATATTCCAGCTCTTACTTGCCGACAACAGGAGGGCAACATTCCATTGTCATTCATTCCATATCATTATTATTCCATTCAAATTTTGTTTATTCACTGAAATATTATTAGAATTTGGCAACATACAAGAAACAATTTTATATCAGAAAAAGCTCATTCACTTTCAATTTTCAGTGCCACAAGCCAAGTAAGCCACACACAAAAACCAATCTAAACCAACATCGAACAATTAGTTCACAGGGCAGAAGATTCGCCGCCTTCACTTTGCAGGGCAATAAATTGGTACATTTTGTTTAAATAAACTCACTTCGAATCATTGCCCTGCTAATTTCGCTTAACGAGTGACAGAAACGAGTCCGACATTGTACAAACAGCGATACACTTTCTGCTCTTGCGTGAGTCATCCTGACCCAGTTTGTCCCGGCAGAAAATGCATATGACTGCGTAAATATGTGCAGAAAATGTGCTATGAAAATGCACATATTATGAGAAAATGCATAAATATTATGCACATATGCATAATGCATATGCATGCACATATTATGAGAAAATGCATTAATATGTGCAGAAAATGTGTTATTTATAGAGGGAGGGCAGAAATGAAGTTAGCAAGATGAGTTTCATACACAATTTCCTCGGAAATGAATGGCATTATGAAGAGAGAAAAAATTTTCGTTGTAAAAGCGGTAAAAATTTGCCTTACATCTCAGTTAATAATGGCATTGTACTTAAAATGACAGGGTTGGACGCATGTGTAAACTGAAAACCATTCTTCTGTACCCAGAAGTTAGAGAGTAAACAGAATATTCATTCTTCAGTCCACTGAATTTAGAGGGTAAACAGCGTATCATTCTTCTCTCCACTGAATTTAGAGGGTAAACAGCGTATCATTCTTCTGTTCACTGAATTTAGAGGGTAAACAGCGTATCATTCTTCTGTTCACTGAATTTAGAGGGTAAACAGCGTATCATTCTTCTGTCCACTGAATTTAGAGGATAAACAGAGTATCATTCTTCTGTCCACTGAATTTAGAGGGTAAACAGAGTAGCATTCTTCTCTCCACTGAATTTAGAGGATAAACAGAGTATCATTCTTCTGTCCACTGAATTTAGAGGGTAAACAGAGTAGCATTCTTCTGTCCACTGAATTTAGAGGGTAAACAGCGTATCATTCTTCTCTCCACTGAAGTTAAAGAGTAAACAGAGTATCATTCTTCTCTCCACAGAAGTTAAAGAGTAAACAGAGTATCATTCTTCTGACCTCTGAATTTAGAGGGTAAACAGAGTATCATTCTTCAGTCCACTGAATTTAGAGGGTAAACAGCGTATCATTCTTCAGTCCACTGAATTTAGAGGGTAAACAGAGTATCATTCTTCTCTCCACTGAATTTAGAGGGGTAAACAGCGTATCATTCTTCTCTCCACTGAATTTAGAGGGTAAACAGTGTATCATTCTTCTGTCCACTGAATTTAGAGGGTAAACAGCGTATCATTCTTCTGTTCACTGAATTTAGAGGGTAAACAGCGTATCATTCTTCTGTCCACTGAATTTAGAGGGTAAACAGCGTATCATTCTTCTCTCCACTGAATTTAGAGGGTAAACACAGTATCATTCTTCCGTCCACAGAAGTGAGGACAAAACAAACAGAGGAGACAGGATTAAAGGAAGCCATGGCAGTGGCCATCACCTCGGACACAAAGCGTTTGAGGGAAGAGGTCGCCGGCCAGTTTTTTTTCCTCAAATGTGCAGTGAGTTTTTTATGGTCCAAGAAGTGTTCATTCTTGAGTTACCCTGAAGTTTGTTGTTTTTGGTAAGTCTATGAAGCATTTAAATAGTGCATGATAAGTCATTAATATATATTTCTACAGAGTACTGGTGTAGAGAGTGGAAATGCAATGTATATTGATAGTACATGAAGCTTTATCGCCGAATTAATTTATTGAATGCGAATGTGGTTCATCAAGAAAGCAAACGATACATTCAGCAGTTCTAAAACTGTCGATACTTACTATAAAATTTATTAACGGGCACATCGCAACTTGCAGAATTCTAGTAGCTTTTATTTAAAGTTAACCAAAAATTTTACAAGTGGATTCTATGCCAGAATTCAACGATATAAATATTTATTTGCTTGAAGTTAGCCAAAAATTTAACAAGCGGATTCTATACCAGAATTCAACGATTTACTTGTATCTTTACTTGCTACATTTTAAATAATATATTTATCACATTTTGTGTGTGTTTGAAGCCTGGCGCGCATTATTTAGGAGTGTATCCACGATACTCTTCGTATCGGGATATTACCCGTGAATAATAATTCATTTTAAACAGAAGAATCATGGAACATTGTGGGGCGGGGGTGGATGTGAACTTTTAAAAAATATAATTTTTCTGTGTTTATGATAGTTTCATTTTATAATGGATAATGGAGTTTATTTTAAATATAGAAATGTGAAATCCGGAATAATAAATGGAATTAATGGAAAATTGAATTATTGATTAAATTAAATGGAAAATCT
This sequence comes from Hyalella azteca, assembly GCF_000764305.2. Lineage (NCBI taxonomy): Eukaryota > Metazoa > Arthropoda > Malacostraca > Amphipoda > Hyalellidae > Hyalella > Hyalella azteca. Next base: position 181,052 of record NW_025936731.1, on the reverse strand, counting down.
ACGCTAAATGTGAGGTTGCGCGGGTCGTACAATAATTACTATAATTTGATTTCAAAATTATCAACTGTATAAGTCATGAATAGATGTGAGGTGACAGGAATTTCAAATTGCAAAAATTATCTATTCCGGACAACACCGCGTCAGCTGATAGTATATATTGAATGGATAAACTTAAATCCTTTTTTTATCTATGATACTGTTATCGATGAGCATTGTACATGAGTGGTGTTTTTTCTTTTTTTTCAATCTTATTTTGGATATTCTCTGCTCAACTCTAAATAAAAGCTACCAGAACTCCACAATGTCCTTAATCGCGGTTTTCAAAATGCCAAATTTTGCAGAGAGTATCAACAGTTTTGACGCACCGTCTATTAAAAAAATGACTGAAAAATATTCAACGGTATCTCCAAATTTCTCGTCTCCATCTTTCATCTTGACTCCTTGACGTTCTTACCGTTTTTTATTACCTTTTATAACAAATTCTGAATGCCGGCGCCAAGTTAGCAAGAGTGATACAAACCTAGCGACGGGAAGTGGGTCGAACGAAAATTGAAACTCGGGGATATATTTTTTTTGCGTTGGCAAGAGAGCGAGCAAACATCTGGCGCTGGGCCAATGGGAGCCCTCGCGCTGTCGGGGACCTCATGAAGCTTTAGTGCCGACTAATTACTGCGCCAAATATCGCTTTACTGCCTCATTGATATGCCAGTTCACGGAGGAAGAGCATAGTGATTCAGTTGATGGAAGTCAAGTAATCAAATGAGACGCGCAGAAGATGTTATTAGAGTGAGATAAGAATAGCGTTATGCGAGATATGGATACATTCATTGTAAAAATAGCGTTGTGCACGATATGGATATAATGAAGGTAGCAATAGCGTTTTGCAAAATATGGATACATTCAAGGGAGCAATAGCGTTTTGTAAGATATGGATACATTCAAGGGAGCAATAGCGTTATGCAAGATATGGATATAATGAAGGTAGCAATAGCGTTATGCAAGATATGGATACATTTAAGGTAGCAATAGCGTTATTCACGATAAGAGGAGGTCCGAGGTAGGAATAGTGTTGGTAAAAAGGGAAAAAGGGAGCTTCTGCAAGATTGACTTGTGAGAAAACTCGAACCGCTACTTAAAATAATGGATGCATGCATGACATGGTTGATAGTTGCCCTCTATTACAGGGGGCAGGGTTGGCAGTTGCTCTCTGATGCAGAGGTCTGAACATTGGCAAAACGTAACTAAATATTACAAGTAACGTTTCGGTATTATGAGATTGAGAATCTGAATACCATTTACCTAATATTTAATATAAATACTGTTTATTTAATTGCAAGCGCCCACAAAAAATATTCATGCTCTCCTGACTGGCCGTCAGCAAGCCACATATCATTTTCATTTAGTTATACCCTATCATTTCCGTCTAGTTGAGCACTATCATACCCATCTAATTATACCCTATCATTTCCACTTAGTTTTGCTAAGTCAAGGAAGATCCGAGATCAAAATTATGCAAATCAACGCAGCGTCTGCCGTCTGAGCAGCATATCGTCGCACGGCTGCAAGAAGGGGGAGTTACTCTGTGCAGAATTGTTTGATTTGAGACTAACATCTCACAGAACATCGCAGTGCAGAGTTCCTTGGCGACTAACATCTCACAGAACATCGCAGTAAAGAGTTACTTGGAGACTAACATCTCTCAGAACATCACAGTAAAGAGTTACTTGGAGACTAACATCTCACAGAACAACGTAGTTTCTTGACTATATTCTGTGTGATGTGACGCCATTTTTCTTATTTCTATATCTGTTCTCCGATCAATATATTTTATTCGTTACACTAATGCGCACACTTCATTTTTGTTGAATATAAAGCTCTCCAAATTGTTTTTTACTTCAAGCAGAACACGACAGCTCAGCCTGAAAACCTTCAGTGGTAATTTCATTTTCCATGCAATTCATCCCGGCAGTTAAATACACCAGCACCAGAGCCATGATTTCTCAGAACGAACCGGCCTTCCGACTCTGAAATTTCAGGACAAAAATCAAGAAAAGATCCGTGATTCTGGAGCGGAATTCTGGTCTGTAACGCAATCAGGAGACGCAGAGCGACGCCCACGCCGCCTCGTCACGAGAAACGTCGTCTCCTTTACATTACGAGGATAAAAAATTTCTTGTAAAACCACTTTACGAATTCTTTTAAATACGTTAAGAGCGTGAATAAAATTTTTTATATTTGCCAGGGAGGAAAAACTGCAATAAGAGTCCGAGAATAAATTCGGGAAGAAAAAAATGTTGATTGATTTCCTGAAAACAAAATACGTACGGTTGATGTGAATCGTAGCAGGAAAACTTAAATTGAATCCTTATTTGAACAGCAAAAGTTTTATAGACAACCGCACAGCGTTTGTCTGATTCATTTTCCATTCACAAAAAAGTTACAACGCAATCTTACAAATGTATGTGTAATAGGAAGGAATGGTGTAGCTAATGGATGGTATGCGTATGTATAATCATCTTAAATTACGGAAACGGTGCGTGCAATTTGATGTGTAATGGTATGTGTGAAATTAATCCCACAATGCTGCGCGTGAAATCTGAATTGTTAAAGATTATGAATTATAAACCCCTAAATTCACAGGAAGTTATACTTTCTCCTCGTTTGGAACTTTTGAAACTGGTATCTCATTTAAAGAAAGCTTATTCACCTTCTTATTCTGTGCCTGAGAGGGCATAATCACCCGCTTCATTGGCCGCCTCTAAGCTGCCTGTGCCGCTAGCCGAGGTAATAACATTCAAATCAAGTCGCGCTTGACTGTCTGGGGCGCTAGAGCCCTCGGCCACCAAATAGTTAATCTGTTTTTATAAGCAGGTTTCTCCTCTCTTTGTTAGCAGGTCCCACTCTCCTAGTTACCAGGTTTCATTTTTTTGTGAGCTGGTTTCCTCTTTTCGTAAGTAAGCCTACATTTTCTTTTTAAACAGGTTTAAAGCTTTTTTTATCGCTTCGAAAGCAGGTATAACTTTTTTTTAAAAACCGGTTAATTTTTAAAACAGCTTTTTCCTCTTTTTTCAGCAGGTTAGCCCTGATTCTGTACGTAAGTTTTCTCTCTTTTGTAAGGAAATAAAGAGCAATCGCCGCCATTAAGCCCCTGGTAGCAGACCTTCCGCATCTCAGACCCTCATCAGTCAGGAGCTCATGGTCCGCATTCTATATCCAGCCACGCTCATAGTATGTGAGGGATTAGCATCCTTAGTATCCTTAGTATCCTTAGTATCCTTAGTATCCTTAGCATCCTTAGTATCCTTAGTATCCTTAGTATCCTTAGTATCCTTAGTTTGTGTTTCGGATGTAGCAGACCCAGACCACACTGGAGACCACGCTGGAGTTGAACAATTTTATTTTAACGCTGTGTGCGATTGGAAATACTATAAATTCAAATAATGTTTAGAATATGTCAAAAATTAATATAGAGTAGCAATTATGATAATAAACTTTTAGCAATTTTGTAAAAAACTTTTAATATCCCTTTGTTGATTTTTTTTCCTCTTCCGTTAATTTTTTGCCGTTTTTTTGCCAAATAATAAATGAACTGCAATTGAAATTCATGTGAACAAAATATTGATTAATCTCATTACCATTTTAATTCTCCCCATCATATTTCCAGAATTGCGCGCTAATGTAACTGATATTCTCTCTATTCATTTAATGACAAATATTATAGTGGAAAATCGTGTCCGCCATGTAATAAAAATGAAGAAAAACCTATAAGAACGTGGCAAAACATGATTAAAAGAAAATAATATTGGCATCAGCACCAATTACAAATTAGGTAATTTATTAAATATATAAATTAACTTCAAATTAGGTTAATTTTAACTAATATTTACAAAGTTTTACTATCTTCGCCGTCACTGATTTCCACCGAATTTGAGAAGCAACAATATGTGATGAACTTCCTATTGTTTACAGTAACACTGAAGCAACAGGTTTCAATAAACAACTTTTGGAGCTTCAAGCTTCTCAACTCTTCGACAGAAATTTCACACTTCACCATCAGCTTTGACGCAAGGCAATTCCGAAAAGGCCAGTCACATCGAAATTGAATGTCTCGGCTAACTTCGTTAGCCTACATACGGAGCTTCGTTAGTCTGCCTGAGCAGACTGACCTGACCGCGGTAGCCTACATACGGAGCTTCGTTAGTCTGCCTGAGCAGACTGACCTGACCGCGGTAGCCTACATACGAGGCCTCGTTAGTCTGCCTGAGCAGACTGACCTGACTGCGGTAGCCTACATACGAGGCCTCGTTAGTCTGCCTGAGCAGACTGACCTGACTGCGGTAGCCTACAAAAGAGGCCCCGTTAGTCAGCCTGAGCAGACTGACCAGACCGCGGTAGCCTACATACGAGGCCTCGTTAGTCAGCCTGAGCAGACTGACCTGACTGCGGTAGCCTACATACGAAGCTTCGTTAGTCTGCCTGAGCAGACTGACCTGACTGCGGTAGCCTACATACGAGGCCCCGTTAGTCTGGCTGAACAGACTGGCCTGACTGCGGTAGCCTACATACGAGGCCTCGTTAGTCTGTCTGAGCAGACTGGCCTGACTGGGGTAGCCTACATACGAGGCCTCGTTAGCCTGACTGAGCAGACTGACCAGACTGCGGTGGCCTACATACGAGGCCTCATTAGTCTGACTGAGCAGACTGACCAGACTGCGGTAGCCTACATACGAGGCCTCGTTAGTCTGCCTGAGCAGACTGACCTGACCTCTACCTTTAGGCGTGTCGCTATTTCATCATCCTTTCACTTTTAAACTCACCGGAAAAACTGTATAAGGTCAGGGTGTTTTTCGTGGGGCCTTCGATCACAATTGTGATACATTTTCCGTTTCTCAATCGAATTTTTACATTTTTTCACACCCCTATATCTGTTAATTCTTTTCACATATTCACATCTGTTAAAGATACTTTCCTTGTAGTAGATTGATGAGACATCTAGGTCAAAAAGAACTGTGAATTTACCGCTGACTAAATCTTAAAATAAAGATATGAACAGAATTTTATGCTTCCGGGCTCAAATGAGGAGGTATAAGCAGGTCTCCGCAGACCTGGGGAGGTGCCGTTTGCATGAAAATAGAATTTTTTGCGTGCAAGAACTCGATTTCCGAATAAAAAAAAAAGAGATTGCGTTTCTATGCTAATTCATGGCCTTGAAAGCCGCATCACAATTCATCTCCGGGAAGCGGAATGTGTCCGCATTTTGCAATTTCTGAGATCGGGAACAAATAAATCCTCGAATACCTGGAATCTCATCAATTTATTATTTCCAGTACAGCTCACCAATTAATTATTTCCAGTAGAGCTCATTAATTTATTATTTCCAGTACAGCTCATCGATTTAATATTTCCAGTAGAGCTCATCAATTTATTATTTTCTAGTGCAAGGATTGAAGAATATATATTGCCCCCGGTGTTTTTTTTGTAAAAAGTAAGTTGTTTCGAACATTAAAGTTGCGGGTAATCATTTCATTTCCATTTCATTTTTCTGAAAAAAGTTATTTGTATTTCTATCAGCGTTTTGAGCGTTCTGTGGGCGAAGATAAGCTGCATAGCAAATGGGACTTAGGATGAATGTGGGAGTAACCGTTGAATACTTTATTCCAATTTCCTTTTTGGAAAATCGCCGTTACGTTGTCGATAATTTTTACATGTTTTTTGTAACTTTTACAATATTATTGAAATGAGTGTGAATAAAATAAGTTAACCATATCACATATGCAATCGCTCTAGTAACATGAATGCATCCTAGAATTTGTTATATCTTCATGAGTTAGGACCTCCTACCTCTCCTCTTTGAGTTAGGAAAATTGCACGTAGGATTCTACGGGCGTAAAAAATCGGAATAACTAAATTCAAAGGAAACTTAATCTTAATTTGAATTCCTGGTTGAAATTCCCTCGCATGTAGATAACAAAACTTTCTAATCTCAAGCAGCTGTCTCGTTAGCCAACAAATCATGTAAGGTACAAACTTACCCAAATAATTGTTAAATGCGCCAATTAAACATGCGATTCATTGAATAAGTACTGATTATAGCTAATCCGTCTGAAACTTTAGCGTTGAAGCTTGCACGTAAGTCATCCAAACTGATCTAGATTACAATTGACACACAATATCAATCACATCGCTATATAAAGTGACCATGGCCGACATACGTTGTTTGACACTAGCGATAAAACGTGCAATTTATTTGATGTATAAATTCATACTTGCATGAAATCGAATTCAAAAAATACGAATTTTTTCCTGTTAGAGTGAACGGTACTTGTCGACGCTTGAGTTCACTTTGCTCCTTTAAATGATTTAGTTTACAAAAAATGTGGAGAGGAAATGCTGCCGAGCTCTCCACTCCGAGCACACTGTAGGAGTGGAGGTACGAGTGCGTGTGGGCCATATATGATTTTGTGGAATTTTTTAATACTAAGCTTTTTTGAATTCATGTGAATGACTTTGCGATGAAAATCAAAGACTGTATTTAGCATCGTTACCGAACAGATTAAGATCACGAATTAAAGCAAGAGGTAAGAACTTTGTGAATGAAAAATACGTTTCGTTAAAATGTAATGTTTCAAACTACCCGTTCATTTATCACTCGAAAAGTTATTCAGCTCTTTCAATGGCAAACCAATGCGAATGAAGGTGAGGGTATTTTGTCAGCTTTGGTGCAGTAAGTCCCATCCCCCCTTAACGAGGACAGTATACTGCCAGCCAGAGGAAATATTGCTGCGGCACTGCGGACACAAAAAAAATTGCGATCTTGGATGTAGAACCTGCGCGCTAGAATCGCGGACAATCATTACCATTGCACTGAATTTGTTCGGTGATCGTAAACTCGGGATGCGAGTGTTCGGTTGCTGCACATCCCACTGCCTCGAAGCGTGAAAGGCTCACGGGAGAAATTCATGCCGATGTGTGTAATTCCCCCTGCAGCCTCTCCAGGCTGGGGAGTCTTAGGAGATTTTATCGCAGGTCTGTCAGATTCGAGATTTTTTATGTATTTTTAGGAACGTCTAGTCGTGGACAAGAAAATTCGTAAGTTTCCCGGTCGTGAGTCAGTTTTGAAATAAAAACGATGCATGAGCAGCTGTGTCTATTCTTGTAGACCTACAGAGCAAAACTGTGTTTCAATTTGCTACTGCTTGCTTAAAATTGCTATAAACAAAACTGCAGCAGTACGGCTATCATGAAAGTAAAATTTGTAATTCTGTAAATAACACCAGCTAAGCTTGTCGAATAATGGTATTTTAGGAGCAACTGACTGCGGGATTGCAGCCATAAAGTTCACTCCAGAGTTGAGGTTAGGGCAGCTGTATACTGACTACCAGCTCCACAGTACTCGAGAGACAGCGAACTTGTGGAGCCGGCACTCCTCTGAACAGTCTTGGGGCAAGCACTGTTCTGGACAGTCATTAGGCAAGCACTGTTCTGAACAGTCTTGCAGCAGGCACTGTTCTAAACAGTCCTGTAGCAAACACTGCTCTGAACAGTCTCGGGGCAAGCACTGTTCTGAACAGTCTTTGGGGCAGGCACTGCTCTGAACAGTCTCGGGGCAGGCACTGCTCTTAAAAGTCTTGCAGCAGGCACTGTTCTAAACAGTTCTGTACCAATCACTGCTCTAAACAGTCTTGGATCAGTCACTGTTCTGAACAGTCTTTATGCAGGCATTCGTCTGATTTGTCTTAGAGCAGGCACCGTTTTAAACAGTCTTTAAGCAGTCACTATTCTGAATAGTCTTTAAGCAGGCACTGTTCTAAACAGTCATTGAACAGGCGTTGTTCCGAGCTGTATTGGAGTATGCCATCAGTTGCGTTATAAATCTTAACCAAATTGATCACATTATTACTAACTTTGCATCGAATTTGCCGATATGGAATTAGTTATACCAATTGAGTTCATATCACAGAAAGCTATCGTCGTCTGAGTCCAGAGCTTCTGAATCTTATCCCAATTCGATACCCGTATAGATATGAATTATTGTATTCCTGTCCCAGGCATTACAAAAGATTCCACAAATATTCTTTCCAGCGCAGTCAACCAAATGTAGGTCATCAATTTATTCAGGGGACAAATTTAGAGGCAGAAGTCTGCCTCGGCCACAAGGCAAGGCTGCAGCTCATTGACATGCGCCCCGCGACCATACAATCTTGCGCCCCATATAAACGCAGCCGCATCCCAAGCGTCACATAGGAGCAATACTGTCCTCGTTGCCTGAGCTCTGCGACAAGTGGGGTATTAGCCTTCGAGGAAACACACACATGCATTAAAAAGAAGTTTTCGAGTCTCTTATGAATGTAGAATTTTTTTATGGCAGGCAACCATATTTAATGTGAAATAATATGTGATTTACTTGATGAAAAACATTTGAGTTTTCACCAGGCAGGATGTAATGTAGAGTGAACTTTGTCAGGAAAAAAACTCTTCTATAAAACAACTAAATTATTTTCTTGATTGCAATCAACCACGTATCCATAGTATTCTATCTTTTTCCTCGGAAAAATCCAATTTCAGAAAAAGTACGAATTACATTGATGGGAGTCTTCGTCATTGTTGTACGAGATATTCATTAAATTAAGAATGGCATTGGAGGGATCTTTTCCTAACTCTATTAAAGATGCAAGTTATTGTGTGATTTTTACCTACAAACCACATTAAACCTACAAGAAAAAATGTGGAGTTATGAAGTTGGTGTGATGGCTTCGAAACTCTATGAAGATTAGGCATAACATTTAAAAATCTCATGAGCGATGCTGCCTATATTCAGGAGAAAAGTTTAAATCTTTAAAATATTAAAAAAAATTACATTCTGAATGCTAATTAATATTTTATTAACTATAACAAATCTTTCCTCTAATTTTAATCTTTCAAAAAGCAGCATTTAGTTTTGATATCAGGGAACCAAATCCACTCTTTGAATTCATTCACTAAATGTAACGAACATATAACATGAACAACCTTTAAAAGTTTTATTTTTGCAGAAAAAATGAAGAGCCCGAGGTCGAAATGTCATCCAATTAGGTCTTGTCCGCGACTTCGGAACATAAGTCAAATTTTTATTCGCATCGCTAAACTTTCATCATGAAAATATGAAGTTAGTATTTTTAAATTGTAATTTGTATTCTTCAACTTGAATGGCAGCTGTAAATTTATCATGATCTTGAATTAATTATACTAACACTGCAGAGTTAATGTAAGAAGAACTGTCATTCATTATTTTCAATGACTACGGTTAAATCATCATGAATTTAAATTAATTATTCTAATGTTTCAGCGTTCAAGAAGTTAGAACTCCTGTTCATCAACTTGAATAGCAGCTGTTAAATTATCATCAATGTGAAATAATTATTCTAATGTTGCAGCGTTCAAGAAGTTAGAACTCTTGTTCATCAACTTGAATAGCAGCTGTTACATTATCATTAATGCGAAATAATTATTCTAATGTTGCAGCATTCAAGAAGTTAGAACTCTTGTTCATCAACTTGAATAGCAGCTGTTAAATTATCATTAATGCGAAATAATTATTCTAATGCTGCGGTGTGCGCTAGCATAAGTACCCTCTGAAGGCAGCTGCTCGGAGGCTGAAATTGATTTACCACGAACTAATAATTTAATCGACGCCCGAATGAGCGCCGGCGCTGTTACGAGTTCCCTCATGAGGGCAAATTAGCCCTCAGTTACCTGGGTGGCCGCCGTAATTATTGTCCCGCAGGATTGAGTGCACCAGATATTATTTCAATCATTATCAAGCATTCGCTCGACAATATATAAAAATGTTATGTATAAATATATAATTAGCTTCAAAAATAAACGTTCGTACTCCCGACGTTTCTTTTTTTGTTCAAGGGTAGGTACGGCAATGACATAATTTGATATTGTAATTTAGCCCCCCACCAATTTACAGGTATATCACCTGGAGCGTAGGTTAATGCTTGAAATTTGACGAGAAATCGGAACATATGAGCCTTTTTGTGAAAATTCCTGAATGCAATTTCGATCCGAAATTTCGCTTCATATTTTTTTCAGTAGCCATAATTTGAAATGGAATTATTGTACTGATGCTATTTATAAATTTCTTTAGAAATCAATTATTGATGTACACCCAACCGAAGTTGATCGGAGCAATGCATTTGACGCAAATTTTCTGTACAAATGTTAATCACTGCAACAATGCTGACGTGCCATTACAGCGTCGGCAGACAATACGCTTGCAGGACTAAAATATAAAATACCTCTTGAGTCTGCACCACAACATGTGGTGTACCCATGCTTCCTCTTGAGTCTGCACCACAACATGTGGTGTACCCATGCTTCCTCTTGAGTCTGCACTACAACATGTGATGTACCCATGCTTAAAGAATCAATCTTTGTAACAATGATAGCTTAAATTATGAGTCATAGTTCAGGGTAAAATGTGCATCACATACAACAGTGCAGGAATACCCAGTGGCAGTATAACCAGAGCTAACATAAGAACAAAACCCATCCTGAAATATTAACAATTTCCTAAATAAATTAACATCAGAGGTGGTCACAGAAGAGGTGGTGAGAATGTCACATGCAAAACACGCCCCAACAAGACAATGAGACCCAGCAGCGTCTGGCCATTGATTGGTAGGCTGCGTGTGTGTGACGTCACAACAGCATTGATCTTCCATGCAAGGTGTATAGCGATGACCTCCACATACCCGGTACATCGGACAATTTTTCACCTGCTATTTTGTTAGCCTCTTCTCGTTTTTTTGTTTCATGCTGATTGTCTGCAGTCCGGATCAGCCAGCGCTTCATCTGTCATGGGAGGCGCCAGGGTATCCGGACTTTAAGTCACTCTATGGCAGCTATGTTAATTAATAATCATGAAGTAGCATCAGGGTATGCCAATTTTAAGTAATTCTCTGACAATTATATCAGTAAATAAAAAACATTTGGCTACTTAACCTTATCCAGATTTCAGGTCATTATATGACAACTATATTAACGAATAAAAGTTTTATGGCAACGCCAGCGCATCCAGACTTTAATTTGCCAGCGCATCCAGACTTATTCGCACAATATATTACATATTGATCTCACCTCCGCGCTTGTACCAATGCTATTTTGTTTGTCTCTACGCCACGACCAAAAATCACGACACACCCTATTCATATGATCATAATTGGTACCTGTTTCAGTGGTACGAGTGTGCATGCTTATTGTCGTGTTATTATTGTCGTGTTATCGTACGTAGAATTGCATGGAGATTATCTCAATTATTGTAATCCCTCTGTTCATACTACACGCCCCAGCTACACAACACACCTCACAGCCGCGTGCTCGTTTCTGTACATCATTCATCACTTAGGACACAACGTTAAATCACTCGATCATTTGTGCCAGGCAAACGTTGCTAAATTAAATTCCTGAGCATATGAAATCAGTAATTATGTAAGAGACAACTGGATAAGTTTTTGAAGAAAATCCCGGATTGTCCAGTTATAGGACACTACCCTCAGCAAGTGACAAGCAACAGCATCTTGCATCAGCTGGCCCAAAGGAGGACAAATAGACGGAACACGTCCAACGTTACATCCGGGACCCGAGGGCGGGGTGACCTGCCTAGCGACGACTCGGAGACGGAGGACGACGAAGGCGGCGCATCAGCTTGACCGTGGACTAGGAAGTCCTAAACTCATCACGAAAGTGATAGTACGAAACAAGGCCTTATGTTTTTCTCTTTATTCATTTATTAGCACGACATTAACATGATTTCCTTTCCATTTGGTTCTGTTATTGGACTGGACATTCCTAGCTTTAAATTAGCATTCATTAGTGAAATTCTGCGACTGCCAGCGCACATTTCTGCCCATGCCCGCTCAGGGACGTGACAATCTGCACAGACTTGGCCAGTTATCAGGCAGTTGCAGTGCCTCTAAAACTTCACTCCAACGATAAAAATTTTATCGCTCACTCTGTGTCGACACGAGTTTTTATTGCAATGCGAGCCCCGAGGTTGCAGCACTTCCATCGAAACTTGGAGCGATACTTGAAACTTTTTACGATCTGTACTTGCAAGTTCAGATGCGACCTGCGGAATGCGCGACACCTCTTAATGATGAATGACAATGACAGGTTTGTGTCCAAAGAGCGATTCCTCGCACCAGGTTTGTCTCGCACCAGGTTTGTCTCGCACCAGGTTTGTCTTGTGCCAGGTTTGTCTCGTGCCAGGTTTGTCTCGTGCCAAGTTTGTCTCGCACCAGGTTTGTCTCGTACCAGGTTTGTCTCGCACCAGGTTTGTCTCGCACCAGGTTTGTCTCGCACCAGGTTTGTCTCGCACCAGGTTTGTCTCGTGTCAGGTTTGTTCAGTCTTTGCGGGCTGAGGGCGGAGGCATGCAGCATGATATGCGTTGCTGAGAGAACTCTCGTGATTAACATAAAACGACTTAATAAATAAAAGGAATAGGGGCGACTTCCATGGTTGCTGGGGTAAAGGCTTAGATGTATATTCGACAGCGTTGGCGTCAACATCCTTCTTATTATAAAATCTAATAAAGTTGATTGATGTTTTTGGAATTAAAAGTTAGCTTCGGGGAAGCTTCAGTGGATGCGACGTCCTGTCAGCGCCAGCGACATGTTTTCCAATAGATTTGGGTGAAAAATATTAACTGGTGACAAAATCAGCCTTTTTGCTAACGTTTGAAGTCAAATTTTAGGACACTGGACATTGAGGTTGGGGATGGAGGAAGCAAGGCCAGTAGAGCGTCCTACATGGCAGGGATATATGGGTCACAGCCATCGATTAACTTCTGTCCACTGCCGCACTCAAGGCACCAGTGCAACACTTTATTCAATGAAGTCATAAATTCCAAGAAAAAACGTTCATAACAATCAGTGTTATAGAAATTCGCGAATTTAGGGCCCTCAGCTCGTGCATTGAGTGAGCAAAGCAAAAGGATACATGGAGTTGCGGGAAACATGATATATTTTATTGCGTTACAAATTAATTTATCTTCATTCTTTTGGTAAGAACTACATCAGATTAAAAATAAATTGTCATTATAATTGGTTCGTGAAGTGTCGTCATTTTCTTAGAAATTCAGCTCCAGGCTACTCGGTGCTGCAGTCATTATCGCTAGTCACACTCATTAACCTCTCATATAGTTCATAACTCTTGACTGGTCAGGCCTTTAAACTCATTTGCTTCTGGAAGGCTCAACAAGGTTAGTTCATGCGGTACAATCGTTATATATCAGAATTAGAAATATACATATACTATAAATATTTAATTTAACAATGAACATTAACTAGTGTAGACTCATGTTGTCTTAAAAATGCGATGAAATCACCATTTCGGCAGAAAACGCCACGTCTTACCAATTTCAACATATATTCTTATTTAGCTTGCTTGATCACTCAAGCTCTTCGTTACAAACTTTACATAACTCCAGAACCTCAAGCTTATTATAAATTACGACTTAACTCAAACCTGATAGAACACGAAGCTTTTAGTAAATTTGTCGCGGGACAAACCGACATAACTGAGTTGTTCATCACCAGAATTGGTAAAGTTAACTAACAGCCGAGCTCGCAGCGGTCAAAGTTTCGGGGTAGCGCGTCGATGAGGGAAGGAACAGTCAGTCGTCTTCGCTTCCCTCGACATCGAGAGAGCAGAGAACATAGAGATTTGTTATGCCAATATCAGACTTTATTGCAGTCAGATACCACAAATTAGTTGAGAGAGTGTGTAGGTTATAAAAAAAGTACCATCAATAATGCTCAATATCATTGCAAAATTGGTTAAATAGCCAGCAATGAGCAGACATTACTTCCTGAGCTATAGTGCAGGATCTAAAGGATGAAAAAATCAGCGGAAATGAAGCTAAATTCGTGAGTGGCCGAATGACATCATAAACTCACAAGGCTATGACCATTACTACAGCTCTATTGGGAGTCAAGGAAATTCATGGCAAACTTATCAGCATGTCTTGCTGACGCAAGCAAGTCAGGTCGCCATGAACGAAACTTCGAGTAGAAAGTTGAAGGAGCGTTGCGAGAATGAAGCGTGCTGACATCAACGAAGTGGAGCCAATTATCGTTCTGATGACCGACCAAAGTAACAACTTTGTCAAGTAGCAAACAAGTTGTATTGGCTGATAATAATTATTTCTGTCGAACGTCGGCAACTTTATCAGAATTATATGCCAATTAGGACTCCTAATTAGACCTGATGCTGAGAAGCTGATGGTTCCATAGCTGAACGAAGGGCTGTGGTCCACACTTGTTGCGTTCCTTGTCGATGTTTTTATCTCGTGACCAGGCGCTCGATTTTCGATCTCCAGCTCTGTTTTATACTAAGTTTATCCCTTTTTTCATTATATGTTTATTTTAGTCTGTTGATAGACATGCCTGATGATATATATATAATTTAGAATAATTAGTTCAACATTTTTCTTTTGAATATTTTACGCACTAAAACAACAATTTCAGTCCTGCAGAAAATGCGATTGTTTTTGACTGTCGAGAAAAGTCGGATAGCTTTTAATATACTTTATGGACACTAGTCATGATAATAGGCTAAGAAAATTCGAGAAAATAATCTTCAAGGCATAATTTGGGAATATACTAAAATAATTTTCCAATACTATGCTGATAAAACAAACGAGTCCTCGTAGATATTTCAGTACATTCAACAGAACTACAAGTTTGGTTAGCTTTCATCAAGTTACGCGATTATCGGCAGGACGATAATCCGATAAGCGAGCGAGCACAGCCTCGAATAATCGAGCTTTTTTCTCACGCTTCATCGACTGGCGCACTTGTTGCTTGGAACCTCCACACAAGAGCGGTTATCGTGGCCACACATGAGCGGTTATCGCGGCCACACAAGAGCGGTTATCGTGGCCACACAAGAGCGGTTATCGCGGCCACACATCTCCCAGCCATACTCCCAGCCATACTCCCAGCCATACTCCCCGCCATACTCCCCGCCATACTCCCAGCCATACTCCCAGCCATACTCCCAGCCATAATCCCAGCCATATCGTGTTGTTTATGCGGCAGTGTTGTGAAGGATCCGCCCCAGGTTCTCAGTAGTTTATTTCCTTTATATAATAACATGTCACTTTATCCTTAATGCGTATATAGCATATTCAACATCGTTGGGGCACGATTCGGACTCCTGGTAGGAAATAACCTAACTAGAGTGAATAAAATGTAAGACAAACCGGGTCACTAAAATATATACAGTTAACTCCTACTGATCAATATTTACAAACCCCTCATGAATATATGTACACTGAATAAATGACAGTCAGGTTGACGCGACATAATATTACCAAATACTGATACTGAACACATTCACACCTTGACAGTGTGGGTTCTGGGACAGTAATGGCCATTAGTATAACCTATTCTCCGTTGTAAGCTAGGATATCTCTAGATTACAATCATATGCAAAATGAATACGTAAATAAATGAACAAAATCTGCAAGAAAATTAAATGAACAAAAGCTGCAATAAAATTAATAACAGTCAAATGCTTACCCCTACAGTGTAAATGCTACAGCCATACTCCTAGCCATACTCCCAGCCATTCTGGCCTTTCATCCTCCTAGCCATATTCCCAGTCATACTTTGAGCCATAATTCCAGCCATACTCCCAGCCATATCTTGTTGCCTATGTAGCATAAATACTCTCAGCCATATTTTCATATATACTCCTAGCCACATTTCCCGTGCTTTTGATCAAGAAATTTCCCTCGCACCACCATACCTCCAGCCCTGCCTCGCTATCCTTCACGAACATAAAATTACCGACCATCAAATGTTATCATAGCAGCTGATTAAAATTTAGACTTAATCTTAGAAAGCAGGTCCCCTGCGGCAGCTTAAGACTAAGACTATCAGAATATCGATATGGCAGCCTTAATACCACCATAAGAAGCGTTCGCAATGGCACGTAAAGATGTGGTTATGGGTCGTTCGTTGACGCCATGACACAAAAATATCTTGTTTCATCACAGCGTGAACGTGACTGTTGCGAGGTCATGCGCTTATCTGCCTCTTAATTTTGGCATGAGCCTCAACTACTCATGTCGCTTTAATAATTTATTAGCAAAGTTTTAAGTTTACGAAAATTTTTATCAGTTTCTTGATTTGGAAGAACTTTATCTGCAACTCTGCAGCTTGAAAACTAACAATTTACCTTCATCTCTTGGTTTATAACCTTCAAATAATAAATGTGAACATATTTATAGAAATTAATGCATAAATCTTAACTCATAATTAATTGAAAAATAAATATATTTCACGGAGATTTGAACATTTTATTCTAAGTAACTTGTCCGATGTATTATGCAATATTTATCAATAACTAAATGAATGTTATCGTGTTAACAAGTTTACACAGTAATTAAAATACGACCTCATCTGATAAAACTTTTAACGCTTATCTCTGTCCTGCAATCATTCATATTGATTAGGGTTTCTCCTTCTATCCATCTATCCTGATATTCTATCCTCCTCCACCTGTCTATTTATCCAGATTTCAATTCACAGCCATTTCATCAATCAAGGTTTCTATTTCCAACTGTAGGGATTTTTTCCCATACATCCTGGTTTCTACTTCTCTTGATGCCAATATATCCGCTCTTCTATCCAGCTATGTACCTATAATTACATAAATTTCATTCAGATACCATTTAACCTGATTAATACTTGCCCTGATTCCTATCGGATTGCGATTTCAAGAAATCCGGAATCGAATCAATCAACTCCTATTCGTCCACAAATCAACTGATCCCGATTTTCATCCATCCTTATTCTTATTTGTCCATAAATCAACTGATCCCGATTTCCATCCATCCTTATTCTTATTTGTCCATAAATCAACTGGTCCCGATTTCCATCCATGATTATTCCTATTCGTCCATAAATCAACTGGTCCCGATTTCCATCCATCCTTATTCTTATTTGTCCATATATCAACTGGTCCCGATTTCCATCCATCCTTATTCGTATTTGTCCATAAGTCAACTGATCCCGATTTCCATCCATGATTATTCCTATTCGACCATTAATCAACTGGTCCCCATTTCCGTCCATGATTATTCTTATTCGTCCATAAATCAACTGGTCCTTTTTCCATCCGTCCGTATTCCTGTTCGTCCATAAATCAACTGTTCCCGATTTCCATCTATCCTAATTCCTATTCGTCCCTATATCAACTGATCCCGATTTCCATCCATCCTAATTCCTATTCGTCCATAAATCAACTGTTCCAGATTTCCATCCATCCTAATTCCTATTCGTCCTTATATCAACTGTTCCCGATTTCCATCCATCCTAATTCCTGTTCATCCTTATATCAACTGGTCCCGATTTCCATCCATCCTAATTCCTATTCGTCCTTATATCAACTGGTCCCGATTCCCGGACTTCCTGCCTCGTATTTCCATTTATCAGAAGCCAAACCCAGGACGGCGATATTCCGGTCTCGCATGCCGCGGCGCCATGAAACGTGAAACAAATCTGCCAGCCTGAGCCTCCAGGGAGCCTGGTCTGATGTAGGCAGTAGACCTGGAGGCAGGCCCAACCTGCCTTGCCTCTAGCAGACTTATTTACTTACAGTTATTTCTTATTAAAGAATATTTATTTGTTAATTTATTTAGTAACACTTTTTGTTTATGACTTTTTTGGTGGATTGAAGCTCTCAAGATTGATTGAAGCTCTGTATAAAAACAACAAAATTATAAAATATAGTGTATTTTTGTTACATAATGCCTATATATCTATAGAACCTCTCTGGCACATACCCTCCAGGCAAATGATGCTGAATCAACATCGTTGAGTACGGGTATATCCCGTTAAAACAACGTTTAGTCAATGTTATTTCAACGTCAAATGCACGGTGGGTGGGCATTGGAAAGCCGTTTTGGCCTTCCTTGGCTTGCACGGTTTTATGTGCTTGCCGCATCTCGCATTTTCCGCACGCGTGTCGTTGCCAATAAAGTCCCTCTCGTTCTCTTTTAATTTCATTAAAGATTCTTTTTTAATAATTTCCAGCTTCGAGGAATGTATTTAAAATTTGAAAAACATTTGATCGGTATATTTAGATTTTTCACGTCATTTCAAAAATGAGGAAAATCTTAAAGTTCAGGAGCAGTCGTTAGAATTTATCTAGTTCATGCATGCACTGCAATTTCAAATTCATATACTATTTTCACGTTTTGTCATAGAACGAAATTATGGGTGAACAACCTTTGTTCTGAATTGCAAAATTATGAAAAGTGATGGAGATTGTTCAATTTTAAGTTGATTGTTACTTAATGAAAAACATTTTATTTTAAAATACGGAAAGATTTTACTCAAACTTGCTCAAGTTAAAAGTCAGCAACACGAAAAATAAATAGGATCCCATGAAAAAAACACTCGGCTAGTTAAACGAAAACAAATTGTAAAAATACTCAAGTTAAAACAACATAGAGAAAAAAATGGCATTTGTACTAATTTAAAGCCAAACGCCATTTGAATCTTACAAATAAATCCCATTTCACGCTTATGTTGAAAAATATTAAAACCATACAATCGGCTAGTTAAACGAAAATAAATTGTAAAAATACTCAAGTTAAAACAACATAGAGAAGAAAAATCGGCCTTTGTACTAAATTAAAGCCAAACGCCATTTGAATCTTACAAATAAATTCCATTTCGCGCATATGCTGAAAATATTAA
This sequence comes from Hyalella azteca, assembly GCF_000764305.2. Classification (NCBI taxonomy): domain Eukaryota; kingdom Metazoa; phylum Arthropoda; class Malacostraca; order Amphipoda; family Hyalellidae; genus Hyalella; species Hyalella azteca. The sequence goes on along the minus strand of NW_025936731.1, from coordinate 162,293 downwards.
GACCATTTTTCTGAACTGGCTTTGGTTCTCCCTTGCCCCGTTGTCGGCCGCGCGCTAAAGGCCCAAGAATGACTCGGGGCCATCGGCCTCGACCGCCGCTCAGACGAGAGCCCTTGAGCCCACGAGAGCAACTCGAGGCATTTTTGCTGTACAAACACAGAGTGGCGCGCTGAACAGGTGCATCTGATATAGGGCACCTCCAGGTGTAGAGGAGGTGCATCTGATATAGGGCACCTCCAGGTGTAGAGGAAGTGCATCTGATATAGGGACCTCCAGGTGTAGAGGAGGTGCATCTGATATAGGGACCTCCAGGTGTAGAGGAGGTGCATCTGATATAGG
>NW_025936731.1:0-161679 GCF_000764305.2 Hyalella azteca | reverse complement strand
AGGAAATATATATTTAACAATGTATATCTTTATGTTTATGTAACAATATTTATGTACCGATATTTATGTTACAATATCAGTCTATAATCTATCAGTCTAGCAGTGCTGTTTATTATGCACCTAAAATACGGCCCCACTGTCTGCTGGGATCTGGCGTCAAAAACCGCCCAGTGTGAAAGATTACATTGAATACCATTGCAAGCTAAACTGCGCGACAAATCTACTGCCGCAGTTTTAGCAGGACAGACGCTGGCGTCAGGCGTCAAATTCTACGCCGCAGTAAAAGCAGTCGTGTGTGAACAGCAGTGCACATTTCGTATGTCCGCTAAGGTTCGGCAGTAAATACTGTCGGACGCTGGCAGTATTTACTGCCCTGTGTGAAAGGGGCCTAATTAGATGCAAAATGAAACGTATTAAGGATATAATAACATTATTGATGCCTTTACTGGAACATATTATGTGCATAATAACAATTTTTACTCACTGACTGGAACGTATTATGAATTGACGCACTGACTGGCAAGTATTACGGGTATAATAACAATTTTGATGCACTGACTGGGACGTATTATGGATATTTTAACGTCATTGAAGCACTAATAGAATGTATTATGGGTGTGAAACAGCATTGAAACCAGCTGATAAACCGTTCTTGCGGCTAAAGTGATGACATTATAATTTGTTCTAGAACGATAAGTTCATACAATAGCAAGTTATTCAGAGAACAGTGCCTATAGCGCTAACATAAACTACATACCGAGCACGCTAGCAGACGGAGAGTGTAGCCCGCCAAACAGGGAAGCAAAATAAGCCCAAAGAGAAACGTTTTGCCGCTAGAATGGCTTCATGGACACCAAGTAAATTGCATGTTCACGACGCGCTCGACTTTAGATGATGCAGTGTTTAACGTTCTTGCATACTTGAAGAAGAATAAAGTTCCTTTTATTTTAATGCGAAATGCAAAGAAAATTTGTATCCTGAACTCCATGGTCGCAAGTATGAAAAAAGTATAAGGAGTTTATAAGTGAAAAAAAAAACAGGTATATCAAATAATTTCATTTTGTTCCTATATTTCGAGCATTTCTACACGTTTGTCATTGTTTTGTGTATTTTTTTCGTCTTGCATCAATTTTCCGAAGTTATCGATTTGTTGCTAATTGGACACGGTGTCAAACGACCAAACTTACGGCAGATTTAGCACCACTTCATTTATCTCGTCTTCTTGAACCTGCCAATTCCGACGAACTAAAACTAGCAGCGCACAGAAACGCAAAACAAACAACCACAAACAAATTCTTATTCGAACAAAACTCGTGAATTTCAGCAAATAAAACCTCGGCGTCCATTATTATTCTGAAGAGACTGCGCCACAATGGAAGACCAGCGGGCGGCGGCCATTTGCTATGGTAACGTTCATGGTTCACATATACGGTGTACAAGGAGCTGGAGAAAGTCCTTTGAAATTTATGTTGTCATAATAATAATATTAATAAAAATCATGATAATAATAATAATAATAATAATAATAAAAATCATAATGATAATAATAATAATAATAACAATAATAATAATAACAACAGCAATAATATTAATAAAAGTAGTAATAATTTATATTTGTGATAATTGATGCTACGTTTGGTTCGTCGTAATAATATAATAACTGAAAGTCGGTCAACGAATTGTCTAAAATCGTAATAAAATACGGCATGTATTAGGCTGAAAAAGATTTGTACATCCCAAGATTACTTAATTTTGGGATAGGAACAGAAATCTGTAGTTGGAGCGTCATAAATGCATTATTCTACAAAATATAGTTTGAAAAAACTTTGGTTGCGTTTCATGTAGATTAAAAGCGGACACTGCAATTTAACGTCATTCCCCCTCCTCTCATTCATACCTCATCATCACCTCCATCACATTCATGCTAACTACATTCGCCCTCCTCTCATTCATACCTCATCATCACCTCCATCACATTCATGCTAACTACATTCCCCCATTCTTCACCATGCTTCCTCAATATAATGATATCCAGCATCCCGTATATTATTTCATTTCTTCTATTGGTAAGCTCGACATATTAATTTTAATAAAAGTGCATATTTCGAGTGTAATATTTCTATATGTCATATACATTCTCCTTTTCGATTATAACTCTCAGTCGATAAGCCCTCCCATGATAAAATATGTTATCTGCAGACAGGTAATCCTGTAAATCAGGGAGCAATCTGCTAACGGAAACAAGAGTGACGAGTGAAGCGCGAGAGATGGGCGAGAGACGGGCGAGAGATGGGCGAGAGATGGGCGAGAGATGGGCGAGAGATGGGCGAGAGATGGGCGAGAGATGGGCTAGAGATGGGCAAGAGATGGGCGAGAGATGGGCAAGAGATGGGCGAGAGATGGGCGAGAGACGGGCGAAAGATGGCCAGAGATTGGCGATTTAACATGTGCCAATTTATCAAATTTAAAGTTTGGACAATAATGAGTCCTTAAGCAGAGCACCGTGACAGTTGTGTAGTGCCCTAGAAAATAATTCTTAATGTTTGGTTAGTTTCATTTTGAAAGCGCACTATTTCACTTCCCTTTTTGTTGGTGACGATAGTGTCCGCAGGAAGGTTGCCAGCGATCACACTCACCTTCTGCACAGAGAAATTAAAACTTTTTCACCAGCGCGTCATGCTTGCAAGAAAATCAAAAACGTTTGATATCCCAAGAAGCTGAATCCAAAATTGTATTCCCCCTAACAAGAGGCCAACCTCGTAAAATTGGTTTCACCTTCGGCATTAAATTCTTCTTTCCTTTCTTGGTTAAACAGATTAATAAAAAATGAAAAACAAAGTAATGTATTGGGCAAAACTGTTCTATGCAATGATGGAAACCCAGAGCCAAATGAAATAATTAGTAAAATCTTTAGAAAGAACTCCGATTCGTACTAATTTACGCCTACGCAAGCCCATTATTCAACTGAATCGCAAAATTATATTTGTATTGTTACAAAGATTTCAAACTAATTACTGAATTAATCAAATAATAGTCCTGAAAATTATTGCATTCAGTTAATTGTTCAATCAAATTGAAAGAAATTGTTCGAAATTTCTCTGAGAGAACATTGATGAATGAATACCCAACCATTCCCCAATATCAAGGCATCTTGCCACACTCGGTAGCGGTGGCCGCTCATTAACTAAATTAATTACCGAATTAGCCAAAAAATTATTAAGACCGTTTCATCAAAGAAGTAAGGTCAATGGTAACCAAAAAATATTTTCCTACCAACCAATTTCATCATAGATGCCATTCAATTATGAGGTTTTTTCAACATACTTCCCATCTGAATCGCTCACAAATTTATTGAACTCGCAAAAACAATTTTCAGTGTGAATTCACATTATCTAGAACTGTGTAAGCATATTCAAGCTAAAATTATATTTCAAGCTATATAACGTGTATTTTTACTCACGCTGGGACGTGGAGCGTCTGATGATGTTCTCGAGGAAGGTGTTTTGAGGAGCGACCAAACCTCTTCGCCCGCCAGGCATTTTGGCAGATGGTGTCAGGCTCGGCCTGAAGCCTCCCTGTCGTGATCACCAAGCTTGCTGAGCCAGCACTCTACACCACCTTTCACCAACTGCAAGATTCACCACCTTTCACCAACGGAATTGTACACTCCCTATTACCAACTGCAAGATACACCACCTGAAAGACCAGATGATGGCTTGGTCTGCTATGCTATACATACACCTCCTGCTAGACCAGAAGAAGGATTGCAGTGTCTTCAGCCTTCTGATTGACCAGAAGAAAGCTCGGTCTGCTATGCTGCGCCTTCACTTCCTAATAGACCAGAAGACAGATTGGTCTGCAATGAAGTGGCCTACTCCGTCTCTCAGTTACTGGAAGATTCACCGCCTTATGTTATTGCTTCATCTTATAATTTGATCGCAAAATCGAGGCGGCGCTGATCTTCGCGACACTTTTTATGTTTTTGGTACGTTCACACAAAATTTTGGTCTAACCACAACTTTGGTGTATACCTTATGTTGAACTCTTGGAAGAAGGGTTCGTATTCTAGGTCACTTGTGGTCGTGCACCTTTTCGTTTCCCAGAGTGGTACCCTATTCATTTATTCTTTCACCAAGCATAAAGTATAACAGAGCTGATTTTCACCGTCTCTTCTTCGCCCATCAAGTTAATTGGAATAAATTAACACAAATAAATTGCCTTCGACGATGATCAATCTAGACCTTGTTTCCGTACTTTTCCATTTAACTCCTGCCAGCTCTATCTCTGTTGTCCGGAAGTTTCCATTTTACCTCGTCTCGACTTGAATGGCGATGATCTAGATGTCCTTGTCTCTTGGATCTCTTTGGGGTTCTGTGATGACAATGATCTAATTATAAATCATTTCCATCCAGAATTGTCCAGAAGGCCAGTGATCAGCCATGCTTGATCATCGAGTCTCCAAGTAAGATGCTACTTCAAAACGCCCTCATATGTTTCATTAATACTGATCTGTAGCCGGGAATAATTCTTCTTTATACTTTTGAAAAAATTTCTCAACGCAGTTTTCATAAGCCTTTTGCAGGGATTTCCATTATACATCTCGTTGACGGAAAAAAGGGCTAGGCTCGCTTCAGATCACAAGTAAACCAATCAACATGCACATCATTGCACTTTTGAATCCGCGCTTGCATTGCATGCAGTTTTCCATCTCTTATTCATCATAGTCACATTATTAATGTTCTGTATCAAATCAACATTGATGCAGAAGTTTCAATAAATGTAAAACAAATTATCCAAAAAGGGGCTAATCGAATATAACGGGTGCGACTAGTTTTTAAACTTTTCGGATTATCACAGATCACTAAAAGTAAATTTTCACAGCTAATTTTGCTCGATAAATTTAGAAAAAGTTCTAAAATATATTAAAAATTTCAGATCGATTGCATAATTCTCACACTAAGCACTGGAAAGAAATAAAATTTATATGATTGAAGTTCTAAAAAAAACGATAATTTACATTTCTAATATAATGTAAATTGTCAAAGGACAATATTGAAAAAACAATAATTTTAAAGTTTTTGTTTTTTTATTGCGCAAAAATTGTTTGATGAATTTGCTTTACCGTTGTCCTGGAGACTCCAAGTTAAGAACGAATTCATCAACCCGAACACCCATTATCCCTTTTTCTGCAGAAATTGTGTATTCATTGAAATCGCAGGCTCAAAATTTAATTTTCAGTTGACATGTAAATTATTCTATGAAAAATTTGAATTTAGTGATAATTTAGTGAAAAAAATGGATGGCAAGAATTATTCTCAATGTTAGATCAACAATTTTTCGGCGCTGTCATTGTAGCTCCGCAACGCCATACAAGAGCGACCTTGAGGCTAATTTGCTTGCATAACAACAAGAAACTCAATTTATTTTCTGCGTTTAACCGCCACGATGAAAGTCAAATTCAAACTTCTTTCGTCCCAAAAATCCCAAATAGGAAGAGTCGAGAATTTTCCTGAGTTTAGATTCCATATCTCGATGCTTCTATCTCCAGAATTTGTAAATAAATTAACTGTCAAAATTAATTACTGTTTTCCTTGACCGAGATTCTCGTATAAAAATTAAAGTTACTAGTGCAGTGCTATAACTCGCTGATTTGCAAAAATTAAAACATTCCAATACATTCCAATGTCCAAAATATATCAACACTTGGCACTTATCTAGTCTTTGAAACCTCAGTAAATAAATGGGTGGGAGAAATTAAATGTTCATCAGAAATAAAAGTAGCTCATCAAATTTCCTGCCGCGAGGGAAATCCTGTAATCCTCATCCTCGATAATTCAAGCGGTCAAAATGGTTTTACTTACGATCAATCCCGGGGACGTAGGATGCAATCGCATTTCACCCAAAGTTAAATTAAGCTTTCAACTTTTAGGCCCATTTCGTTCCGTAAATATTTTTAGATATGAACATCAGCATCGGAGAATTTCACAGCTAATCTTACTGTAGAGGTATTAGATTAAATGTTATTCGAAAGTTCGGCAATAGGCTTTTTTTAAATAAATGAGCTGTCAATTTAGAATTAATCAGTGATAGGGTGTAAAAAATTTTGGAGAGCATTGGAACCTTGATCCGAGATTGCGAACAGACAAGGGAGCAGTACGAACGTAGACTTTAATATTAAGGCAGCGTCAGGTGTATGGTAAAACGCATCTTACTGAGCGCAATTTTGACTGTTGTCCGTTTATAAAGTTTCTGAAGCGAACATTTGCCACGTTCCCTTGAATGAATATGGCTTAATGTGTATTGATTTCCGTGCAAAAAAAATATTTTAATATGAATGTTCGTTTCACCTGATTGAACCAGCCACTATACCCACGACAATTTTTATTAGTGTTAGGTATTTAGTTGAATTCGGAAAATGAGAACTTTCTCAAAATCTTCGTGATTCTTTTTCTCAAACCAACGCTCAACTTTACAACAACATTCATGCTAATTTTGCAGCATTCAGCTCACAATATCCCGTTACTTCCTTCTATTTTAGATATTCATACTACGTTATACAGAATTATACACCCATCTAAACATTTACGTTCATTAAATCATAGTTTCTTATTCGTTATTTAAGAAAACCATAGCTCATGAAACAATGCAGGAATCAAAAAGATTCAATAATAAAATTTATTGAAACATAAACCGATATTTACGGCATTAGTTCACTTATATAGCAAATTACTCAAAAAATGTAAAGCAAGAAAAGGCCAAACAAATTCAAAAGTAAGCCCGAATGTAATGTCCGAAAGCTCATACTACGGCGCCAGCCAGACCCGATTTCATTTTAATTAACTGCAATAGAGAACCTGTGGTCATTTTTAAAACTTTGTTGAAAAATTCAGACGCTGATGGAAAATCCATGCTAAGAAGATAACAAACAAACTCTGTGAATTGCCCGTACCGATTAAATAGTCGCAATAACTGAACAGTTGTGACGCTCTGAAACCAAAAAAACACAAACGTGCTTATTAGCTACGTGTTATTTATGCTTAGCTCGAGTTATTTCGATGCATATACTTCAAAAAATCAAAATTATTCAACAAACACAAATGTATATATATTCGACGAAAGTAACCAGTGACGCAGGAAAACAACGAAGCTTCACGAAGTAGCTTTACGATTAATAGATCTGTGAAAGCAACCAGTTGCGATCGGTCTCTGTGAACAGGATTAGCATTTAACAAAAAATATAATAAACAATAAGGGATGATTCATATAAATACGATTTCTTTCAAAATTTAATATTTCGTCAACATATTAAGCGCAGGTATATATCTTTGATTGACAAGAATTTCGATAGGAAACTTCTTTTTTTTCGTGCTTCCCTGGCTAGCACGAAGAATGACTATCAAAAATATCTTGGAAAATCGCGTTTCAAAAATCACTATGCTACGAAAGGGCTTCGGGAGGGGACTGATGATTGAGCTTGTCTCCCACTCGTTATCAACAAAATTAAAGTGAATATACTTGGCATTTTTTGCATTTTAATTCGTGATAAATCAGGCAGCAGTATTCCTATTATCCATCGTTAAGCGAATTAGTTGAGCTAACTAATTAATTTGAAACTTAATTAGCATGAAACGCTCCGCACTATAAACTTAAGCTAACACTTAGCTAAATTAGAGTGCGGCAGCAATGACTTTAAAGGAATTTGCAAGTGCGGGCAAATTTCCTTAATTGGCATGAATTGCGATGGCAAACTTTTTCTTTTTAGCGCATTTTCTCATTTATGGAAAAAATGCACTATTGTGCTCGCCATGTCCGTCCGTCCGTCTGTCTGTCTGTCTGTCCGTCTGTCCGTCCGTCTGTCCGTGACCTCAAGTTTTCGTCGATGAGAAAATGAGCTCTCTGTCACTCACTGCAGTGAGTACCGAGTTATATTTTTTCTGGTTTTTTGCTAGCTACACAAAATAAATTGATCAAAAAAAACGATAAGGACAAACCAATTGTGCAAAAATTCGAAGCTCGAATAAATGGTACACATTACGAGTGGGGATCTGTAATTTCATGCATTTCACTTCAAATGCTAACATCGAATTTAGTCTAGAATTTGTATTCATTATTTTAAAGTTTTTTCTAAAATAATAAAAAATAGGAAGTGAAAATTTATATTTGTACATTACGAGTCGTCAAAACAACTCAGTCTCATCTTTTTCTCAATAATTACAGTTTTTTCTGAAATGCAAGCCCCATTTTGGACATTTTTCCCATTTGGTTTCCCTCAGTCGCATCCGTACCAAAAAATGTAATCTTTATTAACGGTCCCTTTAAATTGAGTTACCTCAATCCCATAACAATTCTTGGGCTTTAATATTTTTCCGTTGGTATAATAAGATATTTTTTTTACATTTAAGAGAAGAAAATCAAGTCGGGAGCGGCATTTTGAACCGCGGGTGCAAGGGTCGCGGTACCGCAGCCCTTTGAAGCTGAGTCTAGGGGAACACTCGGAGAAATAAGGCAGACTTTGTCAAACTAACAATACTCTTTTTGCCCTTGTTATGTCATCCTAACCTAGTTTGGCCTGGAAAAATATTTAACAGTTTAACATCGATTCACAGTTTGCGCTGCTGGTGAAAAAGTGGCATTTTTTGAACATTATGATCCGGTACATTTTCTCAGTGAAGGTCTGATCCGAGACGCCCCTTTCCTTAGGGCTGCAGTGACCGCATAAATGCAAGGGAGATCCTAAAGCAGGCGCTGCCTTTTTGATCTCGAATATACTTCTGGACGCAAAAATTTCCGTGAGTGCTCTTGTGGGCTTAACTTAAATTATATTATCAGCGGAACTTTCAAAATCAAGTTTTATTCACAGGAAAAATCGGCGTTTTTGATCAATGCCACGGAATTAAATTTGAAAAAGTGTTTTAAGGCAAGTAAACTCGCAGAACTGACATCATTATAAATACTAATGATGTGATGAGCGAAACTTTCAAAATTAAATTGTATCGCTATAAAAACGGCATTTAAATCAAGGATAAAGGTTACACATTTTTTACGGAAATTTAACTTACAATTAAATTTACACTAAATACTGACTTAATAAAAATGCGAAATTGTTGATGCTGAATCATCGTTAGTGTTACTGCGACTTCTTCTCATGCACCTTAATTTAAAACGCGGGCACGTTTCTTGCCACAACTGCAATGACATGCAAATTCGCTTTGCCATCTGCGGAAAGCTGTCTCCATTACTGAAACTTGGCAACTCCAGCCCACTTAAGTTAGCCTTACCAGCTTTTTGATGTCAAGTTTGTAGCAAGGCCTAAAGGCCGGAGCAAGCGTACATACGTTCTAATTGCCGTCTCGTAATTCTGCAAGTCACGCGTCCGGAATCGTAAAGCGCAAACGCCAGCGTACCTCCAGCACCATAACGACTCTTTCAGGGCAAAAATCGTCCGGTCCGGCAAAAGTCTTAAATTTTCTACTGCAATAAACGACTATCAACCCATTTTACCCTCTGCATAGGAAAAAAATTAGCCGTCGGCAATGCTATTCGTGCCATGTGGCGTCTTTCTATCTCTCGCTGTAGAACTACTATGCCGCTCAAATGCTCCCCATCGTCGGACCAATTTGACCTTAATTGATCATTAAAACAACGAAGTTGCTCTGTCCTAAGACGACAATTCGAACTACGCAAGTCCAAAATTTGAAACCTTTACACTTATTGTGTCCTAGAAATTAAGTTCCATATTTTGTATATATCCGCATCTTATTGGTCATGTTTGTTCTCTAATGAACCATAATCCCTAATTAATAGCCATTATGATTTGTATTAGCATTTGATCTGTTATTTATGCTATTTTCAGCTCGTACGATGGAAGTTAAGCGAAAATTAATTTTCAATCTCCTCCTCGCTAAACGAGTTAACTGCTCGAAAAACCATTCAGCGTGAACGTACATTCCGTGAGGCCTGATAACCATGGTTACCGTCAGTCGACAAAGGCTAAACTAAGAATGAATAAATTGTTGTTTTCAGAATACATTTGAACAGAGCAGTACCTCGTTCGAATCCGCTGACAACATTCTACTGCACATCCTACCTCTTCTACTAAAATATTCTACTGCACATTCTTCCTCTTCTAATATAAACATTCGATATCACATTCCTTAGTATCCTTATCCTTAGTATCCTTCCTTTTAATAGTACATTCTTCCTTTTCTGCGAATAATATTCTACTGCACATCTTTTTAACATAGCTCCACATTCTGCATTCTACAGAACGAGACATCACTTCCATCGACCGAGCGGACAATGTCACAAGCGATCTCTAAGCCGCTGCCAGAATTCATGGCGATATCTCGCTCGAGCTTTGAAAGGCAGTTTCTTGACACTCTTATTTTACAGCCAAAACAGAGTCTCCTCAAAGCCGACGACCGTTCGCTAGGCCCTGAGGACGAGTGGCCTTTTTTTTAGACCGTCAAGACAAGTTGTGCCTGCTAGACCATCAAGACAAGTGACACCTTCTAGACCGTCAAGACAAGTGGTGCCTGCTAGACCATCAAGACAAGTGACACCTTCTAGACCTGTCTCTTATACACATCTAGATGTGTATAAGAGACAGGTATTCCTATTATCCATCGTTAAGCGAATTAGTTGAGCTAACTAATTAATTTGAAACTTAATTAGCATGAAACGCTCCGCACTATAAACTTAAGCTAACACTTAGCTAAATTAGAGTGCGGCAGCAATGACTTTAAAGGAATTTGCAAGTGCGGGCAAATTTCCTTAATTGGCATGAATTGCGATGGCAAACTTTTTCTTTTTAGCGCATTTTCTCATTTATGGAAAAAATGCACTATTGTGCTCGCCATGTCCGTCCGTCCGTCTGTCTGTCTGTCTGTCCGTCTGTCCGTCCGTCTGTCCGTGACCTCAAGTTTTCGTCGATGAGAAAATGAGCTCTCTGTCACTCACTGCAGTGAGTACCGAGTTATATTTTTTCTGGTTTTTTGCTAGCTACACAAAATAAATTGATCAAAAAAAACGATAAGGACAAACCAATTGTGCAAAAATTCGAAGCTCGAATAAATGGTACACATTACGAGTGGGGATCTGTAATTTCATGCATTTCACTTCAAATGCTAACATCGAATTTAGTCTAGAATTTGTATTCATTATTTTAAAGTTTTTTCTAAAATAATAAAAAATAGGAAGTGAAAATTTATATTTGTACATTACGAGTCGTCAAAACAACTCAGTCTCATCTTTTTCTCAATAATTACAGTTTTTTCTGAAATGCAAGCCCCATTTTGGACATTTTTCCCATTTGGTTTCCCTCAGTCGCNGCTCTATTACTGTCCAGACCGTGCAGCACTATTACTGTCCAGACCGTGCAGCACTATTACTGTCCAGACCGTGCAGCTCTATTACTGTCCAGACCGTGCAGCACTATTAATGTCCAGACCATGCAGCACCATTACAGTGAAGCACTATATAACCGTTCATCAAACGCAGATAAAATTAAAGGCTTCAGCGGGCGGCCGCAGTTCAATCAATGGATCGACAAGTAATTTTTCAAACATAAATGGATTTTTCCAGCGGAATTTCAACACAGACCAGCAAAGAATGACCGTGTTAATAGCGCCTCTATGACAGCATTATTGATCATAAAATGCAGGTTGCTGTGCGAGGATTATTGGTCACCCTTCAGGCGGTCGATCGCTGCCGGACTTCAATGAACATAAATGCATTGCAAATGTGGCACTTCCGGCTCTGGGCGAGCTGTGTGGTGTGTAGAGTGTGGATGTGTTGCTGGTGTGTTCCGTGTGAGTCAACATTCATACGCACTGTGTGGTGTGTTTGGGTGTTGGTGGTGTCTAGTGAATAGATCAACACGCATATGAGCTGTGTGGTTTGTTGGTGGTGTGTAACGTATAAATTAGCACGCGTCTGCACTGTGTGGTGTGTTGGTGGTGTGTATCGTATAGATCAACACGCATATGAGCTGTGTGGTTTGTTGGTGGTATGTAGCGTATAAATTTACACGCGTATGCACCATGCGGTGTGTTGGTGATGTGTAGCGTATAAATCTGTGGTGTTTCTATAGTGTGATGGTGGTGTAGGCTGCATTGTTCACCGCAGTATGACAATCTCCCGTCTTAACTCAAATTTATCGGCATTGATCGCTGCAAATTACCTCGTAATTTATGACTGTCACCTTGGACATTCTCCTCTTTCTTTGTTCATTTTTACTCATGTTTGTCAGTTTATTGCATATATTGTTTAAATTTCCAAATATCATACATTTTCGTGCTATTTTCTCTTCTTTCTCTATTCTATCTACTCATTAATATTTCTGATATCATTCATCTTCTGTATCTCTTTATCTTTATCCTATTATTTTTATCTTTTTATTGTCTCTTTATCATTATTACTTCATGAATTTTTCCCATTAATATCAATTTCAGACAAACTCAAAAAATTATGTTTAAGCGAAATAGGCCGAAGTTATGACACCATAAAATTACCTTTAATAACGTCATCAAAAATTAGTGTCTGTTTTCAAAAGAATTTTTGAACGTATCCACATGTAACAAGCTAAAGAAGCGTTTCTATAAAGACAAAATTTATTCAAAGATTTTCATAATCACGTTTCAATATTTACATACAGGATTGAAAAGTGTATTGAATAATTTTGAGATGTAGAAAAATGTATTATCCAATCCCTTGGTAATGAAAGCTATTAATATTTTAATGACAGCAGGTAACCCCCGAGCGGGGTTATATCTTTATCCGTTTCATTTATATTTCACGTAATAAATCGTTTAATTTATGCATGGCGTTATAAACAGTTTCATTTATGTATTGCATCATAAATAATTCCATGTATGCAAGGCGTTATAAATAGTTTCATTTATGTATTGCATCATAAATAATTCAATGTATGCAAGGCGTTATAAATAGACCTATGTCAGGGTGGTCGGAATAAAGCCATGATGGATTGATCTTCGGCATTGGAATGCCACGGCAAAAACTGACCAAGCTTGAAAAAATCCCCTCGATAAGAGGCTAGGCAGCAGGTGCGCGAAGGGGAAGCTTTCTCCCCAGGTCGATCCCGTGGCCATAACAACCTACTTTTATAGACATGGTGCCCGCATACACTCAGACAAATGAACGGGCCATGTTGTCCAAATTTTGACTCACTTCCTTATGTATCAGCATGAGAAAAAAGCGGACGTAGCATAGATACGTCCGTTCCTTTTTCCTGGCGAAACTGGATCAGAATGACTCACACAAGTTTTTTGAAAAGGTATCACTCATTTCCTTGAGTGTCTCAGTGTATATGGCCAATGATAGGCTGGTGCCGATAAGACGAGCGATAAAGCACCTGCGCCCAGACTTTCTCTGTCGTTGTGACCATCGAAAAAATTGTTGAGACTCTCAAACCTCCTTCAGCGCATAGAAAGTTTTTAAATTTAATTTATAATTGACATAATTACTTATATTATTTACTTAACTCCCACATCAAAGGCCATATGAATATTCAAAGCATCTCTGCAAGACGACATTCGCTTGTACTTCGAGAACTGTAGCTATCGATATAACAGTAATGTTATATATAAATGTTTTCTAAAGTCGTAACATGCAATGTAATATATAAATATAAATTACACGCTTGTCGTTGCTTTTGTACTTGTACCTCGAACAGCTGCATCTGATGGGTATAATATGTACCTCGATGTCGCACGATTAAGTCTTTAATGGGACATTAATTTTTCATTAGTATTATAAGAGGGCATGTTCTTTGGTTCATATTATATTCATTTATAAAACTTTGATTTACCAGAATATAATTCGTAAATTTGGCATTGAACATATAAACTAAAATTAAAGCACAACAGACTTTAAAATTTCGGAACTTCTATAGCGGCCTTGTTGCTCCTGCTCTCTTTTGAGGCTCACTTGTTGGCTATGGTGAGGCCAGAGCCTCTCTGAAAAATTGGGTCAGAGAGGCCATTGTGAGGCCAGTGCCTACCTAAGAAAGAGATGGGTCAGAGACGCGATGGTGAGGGCAGAGCCTCTCTGAAAAATTGGGTCAGAGAGGCCATTGTGAGGCTAGAGCCTACCTATGAAAGAGATGGGTCAGAGACGCGATGGTGAGGGCAGAGCCTCTCTGAAAAATTGGGTCAGAGAGGCCATTGTGAGGCCAAGGCCTACCTATATGAACGAGATGGGTCAGAGAAGCGATGGTGAGGCCAGAGCCACTCTGAAAAATTGGGTCAGAGAGGCCATCGTGAGGCCAGAGCCTACCTAGGAAAAAGATGGGTCAGAGAAGCGATGGTGAGGCCAGAGCCTCTCTGAGAAAGAGACGGTCAGAGAGGAGATTTTGAGGCCAGAGCTGACCACCGTAGTCTCAGGTTAGAGCTTTGCCCTCCAGCTCAAAATAAGCCTGGCACTTCCCAGAAAAAATTAAAACTTGATAAAACAACGGGAAATACGTGCACAGTTGAGATACTGTCTCTTATACACATCTAGATGTGTATAAGAGACAGACCCTAGACTGCGTCAAACATTCTTACGGTGGTCGTAAGTTTAGCCCAAGCCCGCATCTCTGCCCTATACTGCGTCAAACATTCTTACGGTGGTCGTAAGTTTAGCCCAAGCCCGCATCTCAGCCCTAGACTGCGTCAAACATTCTTACGGTGGTCGTAAGTTAAGCCCAAGCCCGCATCTCTGCCCTAGACTGCGTCAAACATTCTTACGGTGGTCGTAAGTTTAGCCCAAGCCCGCATCTCTGCCCTAGACTGCGTCAAACATTCTTACGGTGGTCATATGTTTAGCCCAAGCCCGCATCTCTGCCCTAGACTGCGTCAAACATTCTTACGGTGGTCGTAAGTTTAGCCCAAGCCCGCATCTCTGCCCTAGACTGCGTCAAACATTCTTACGGTGGTCATATGTTTAGCCCAAGCCCGCATCTCTGCCCTAGACTGCGTCAAACATTCTTACGGTGGTCGTATGTTTAGCCCAAGCCCTCATCTCTGCCCTAGACTGCGTCAAACATTCTTACGGTGGTCGTAAGTTTAGCCCAAAGCCCGCATCTTTTGCAGTCGTCGTAAGTTTAACTCAATTCCGCATCAACCTAAGGTGGCCGTAAGTTCAACTCAAGTCTGCATCCATTACGTTTGTCGTAAGGTTATCCTAATAAACTAATAATTGTAATCATAATTATACTAATGTAGCGAACATTCATGCAGTAAACATTATGATTGTTTCTAGCTGTATGAATTTTTCAAGGACACCATCGTTTTTTTAGAGGAAATCAGAGTCGAGGGAAGCTCGATCGAGCCCAAAGGATTGCCGCAACTTGAGCAATTAGCGCCTAGAAGATCCCGTAGCCTTCACCGCCAAAGCGGCCCTCGCATGCCACAAACAACCAACAAACTTCACAAGCAAACTTCCCACCTTCGCCCTTCCTTAAAATTATGGACGAACACAGCAATCGTTTAGAATCAAACCGAAGATTGAGACATATTTTACGTTACAAGAAATTTTTCTTCAAGATAATAAAATCTAATTTAATAGGTAAAATATTTGAGTAACAAAATTAAGGTTAACGGTGGCTCATACAGAATATTTTGGAATTTTTAATTACGCGGATTTCAAATTGTACGGGTCAGTCTTTATTTAAACTAAAGAGCTACGCAAATAAAGTAAAAATGTTTTATTTTTCTCGCCTGGTGAGCCAAGTAATATTTGTCCTGAAAAACGCACCATATTTTAGTGGACTAATTTATTTAATTTCAAACTCTCGGACTTTTCACAATTAGAGGACATTTGAATCTTAATAAAAAAGTATTTGGAATGTAAGATAACTAAATTCTGGATTGAAATTCCGTAGATTATTCTATTCATGAGCGGCAGCTCACAATAAACGGATTTTGTTCCCGACAAGCTTTAAATTTAAGCTGAAAGTTAATTGTTGATATTTCTAACAATTCCACCTCATTAGCATGGCAATTTAACATTGAAAATATCACTGTTAACTAAGACGTATAATGATTTGCATTTGGGCCGGTGTAGGAAAGGAAGGGGTTATGGCGATGATGGTGCAGCGCCATCTATACAGCAGGTGGTGGTGCAGCGCCATCTATACAGCAGGTGGTGGTGCAGCGCCATCTATACAGCAGGTGGTGGTGCAGCGCCATCTATACAGCAGGTGGTGGTGGTGCAGCGCCATCTATACAGCAGGTGGTGGTGCAGCGCCATCTATACAGCAGGTGGTGGTGCAGCGCCATCTATACAGCAGGTGGTGGTGGTGCAGCGCCATCTATACATCAGGTGGTGGTGCAGCGCCATCTATACAGCAGGTGGTGGTGCAGCGCCATCTATACAGCAGGTGGTGGTGGTGCAGCGCCATCTATTGAACTTTAGGCTTGGAATTGTAGCTTTTTTCAGTGTTAACTCAAAAATTTATTGCCCTTTATTTCCGATCGAAAATAATATTCTGGAACAATAGTTTGAATTATATCCATTTTTAAATGATTTTTTACTACACTTTTAAAAGAATGTATGTTCGTTTATGCTGCCGCTGTTCATGTTCGGTATTCCTTAAATTCTTGAACAATCGACAAGGAATTATGTTCGGATTATCGATGTCGGAATATTGATCACTAAATTGCCAAAACTTTTCGTCAATACATCGACGGCGGGCTATCGACTGTATAAAGAGAATGTTAGCATTGATAATAATAAGAAAAAAACGAATAATTGAGCCTAAATCATTATTTCTAAATAAAATTTTTAACCTAATCAATCATTCAATCATTCATTAGAAACAGTTGAAAGTTTTTAATGTAAATAAAACAGCAAAATGTTTTAATATATTTTCAAAAAGCCGTGAAATATTCTATACTAGGTGATTTGTTTCGATCTTTGTGATAGTTTTGATAATCTTTATGAACAGTCAGCAAGGGCTTGATGTTCCTAATGTTAACGCCGTTCAAAAACCGAACATTCTATGGCCGCGTATAAAACACCTATAATTTTCACTCAGAAAAGGTAACACTCTATCTCTGCAAACGAAATGAAAGCTTGACTTGACTCGAAAACTACAGCGCTACCATTTTCTCTATTTTGCCTATTCTACTAATCATTTTTAATGTTTATACCTTGCATTCCTACATTTACTTGATTTCATCTTCTCATGAAAGTCGAGTCTTATCTTGAAAATCAAGTCTTATTTTGAAATTCGAGTGTGTTTGCATGTTGCGTCTTCTCCATTCGTATTTTTTCCCTCTATGATGCCAAAAATTGGATGGCAATTTTTACTATTTACATTCACAATCAGCCTTTCTTTCTTTTTAAGTCTCACCCCTATAGACTATTACGAAATTTAGGATTACTGGACCTTCTTGTTCATTTATTTTATTTGCTTACATCATCGTATTTTTCATATTTGATTTATCCGCTGTAATGTGATGTCGTCATGGGTGTGATGACAGCACTAATGCGGTCACAGCTTTATATCACTCAAAAAAGCGGATGAGTCTTATTGACCAAATAGTGACACAGTTTCTTACGCACTGCACATCTACCACTATATATATATTCATATAGAATGCCCTGCACCACTACCGTGCGGGCGTAGCACATGTGCAATCTATATGAACTAATATCATTTAATTCTCTTTGTGCGTGCACCGGTGAGAAAAAAAGTGTGCTGCAGATGAACGTTCACTAATGTCTTATTTTGATAAACCCGAGACTCGCTGAAAAAGATAAAACCGGCCGTGAACCGTAGCCTAGTGACATATCAGCTCCTGCATTCTACTTTTTTCCATTGTGATATATTATCGAATATATGATCATGTTCCTTAATTATCTTTTGATCTATGATCAAGTTCCTTAATTATCTTTTGATCTATGATCAAGTTCTATAATTATCTTTTGATCTATGATAAAGTTCCATAATTATCCTTTGTATGAGGTCACTTCAACAGTCGCCAAAGATTCAGTACCTACAAGCCTGGTAACTAGAGTGACCGTCAGCCATTACCACTATAAATACAATCACAAGAGTACCTACAGATTTTATCTCTTTTTATAGGTTAATCATTTACTAGGCCGTTAAGAATATCATGAACATTCATTGTCACATTCATTCATACGTGTCACATCAGCGGTCGTTGCATTAAACGTTAGTGAAGTTAACATAGCATTGAAATTTTCAATCAATGCTCTGAAATTCAGTTCATTGAACGGACATTTATGCAGACTATTAAGCACCAGAATTTATATTATTAATTTACTGTATTAAATTATAGAGTTAGAAATATTGAACTTAGTTAGATTGATTGAATATAATAATTAATATTGCGTTTGCAACGTCGCAGACTTTGCCTATATCGGCATTGGAACTTTGTGCAGAAATTGTTGGCGACCGCGAAGACTTGTTGGCAGAATTACGACTTGAAGTTCAACTAAAACTCACACAAACACATCATGTGTGATGAGCATGTCGATGTAGAGTGAATAACACAGCCCCATACATCATGTGTGATGAGCATGTCGGTGTAGAGTGAACAACACAGCCCCACACATCATGTGTGATGAGCATGTCTGTGTAGAGTGAACAACACAGCCCACACATCATGTGTGATGAGCATGTCGGTGTAGAGTGAACAACACAGCTCCACACATCATGTGTGATGAGCATGTCGATGTAGAGTGAACAACACAGCTCCACACATCATGTGTGATGAGCATGTCAGTGTAGAGTGAACAACACAGCTTCATACATCACTCATAATGAGCAATGAGCAGGTATATATATCGTTTGTTAATATTGAAGTCTTATTCATGTGGGCGGAGATGGTCATATTTAATTGCGTACTGAACGCTTTCAATCTTAATAAAACAAAGCATTGCCTTATCCGAATAACGATATTAAATGAGTATGATGAAGCACATACACCAATCATAGCAACCGTTGTAAATAAAAATGTACAAAATTTTTAAAGGCGAACGAAAAATCAAGGAAACTTGTGCTTAACACGAATTAGATAAATCGATAGGAGAGTTGAAAATATCAGAGCAAAACATTTTTTCATTGAATTCATGAGCCTTCTACACGTTTTGTTAATGCGGATAATACAAGGATAGACAAAAATAAAGCGGACGAAGAGCACAGTAGGCTGAGGCTGTTGCTTCATTGCAACACCGCACCACACTTCCGTCACCACACTTTATCCGCCACTTCAGGAGTCACCACCACATCACTGTACGATTATTGATGATGAATCGCTCATTATTATTGATACAGTGAGTCACAATGACCCATTATGGCACCATATTGTGTCCTCGAGACGCCAACGTAGCGCTCCCCCGACGACAGCGACGCGCGAGCTCAACTGGCGAGCCTGGAGGCCTGTAGAGACAGGTGCGCTAGTGCGCCTGCGCACCGTGCACCACTACCGTGCACCACTACCGTGCACCACTACCATGCACCTACCGTGCACCACTACCGTGCACCACTACCGTGCACCACTACCGTGCACCGCTACCATGCACCACTACCGTGCACCACTACCGTGCACCACTACCGGGCACCACTACCGTGCACCGCTACCGTGCACCACTACCGTGCACCACTACCGTGCACCACTACCGTGCACCACTACCGTGCACCACTACATTATCTTTATTTACGTTAAGAATGAAGCGGACTCCGTTTTTCGAGTGGGTTTCGAATTATTTTTAGCACAAAAGGAAATATGGAGTGCGCGCGAGCATGAAAATGCACGCGACATATACGGAGGATATATGTGGGTATACAATATAATGAGTCTGTAATATAAGGCCATAAAATATGGCGCTGACGGTCAGTAAATAGGAGGATACAATATACGAGTCTGTAAAATTAGGGGCTACAATGTACGGGTCTGTATTAAAGAGGGATGCAATATACGGCTAAGTAATATAGGGATACAATATACAGATCTGTAATATAGAGGGATGCAATGTACAGGGCTGAAATATAGGAGGATACAATATATGAAGCTTTAATGTAGAGGGATACATTATAGGGGCTGCAATATAGGATGTTACAATATACGGGGCTGTAATGTACAGGGATACAATATACGGGCCAGCAATATAGTGGTCAGCAATATCAGAGTCAACAATATAGAGGACAGCAATAGAGGGGATATGAAGAGAAGTGCGGCTGACATGCAGGGCCACAGCGCCAGGCTGAGCCGCGATCAAATACTGGGAAGCTCAAGGCTCGGCTGCGCTCAGGTCAACGAGACGCGAGCACGACACCACCTTCCTGCTCACACGGTAAAGGGACCTTGGACACTGGGACCTGGGACACTGGGACCTGGGACACTGGGACCTGGGACACTGGGACCTGGGACACTGGGACCTGGGATCTGGGACCTGGCATGCTTGGGCCTGGGACACTGGGACCTGGGATCTGAGACCTGGGATACTGGGACACTGGGACCTGGGACACTGGGACCTAGGACACTGGGACCTGGGATACTGGGACCTGGAATGCTGGGACCTGGGACACTGGGACCTGGGCACTGGGACCTGGGGCACTGGGATCTGGGATCTGGGACCTGGGACACTGAGACCTGGGACACAGGGACCTGGGATACTGGAACCTTGGATGCTGGAACCTGGGATGCTGGGACCTGGGACACTGGGACCTGGGACACTGGGACCTGGGGCACTGGGATCTGGGATCTGGGACCTGGGACACTGAGACCTGGGACACTGGGACCTGGGATGCTGGGATGCTGGGGCGGGGGGGCACTGGGACCTGGGATGCTGGGACCTGGGATGCTGGGACCTGGGATGCAGGGACCTGGAACACTGGGACCTAGGATACTGGAACCTGGGATGCTGGGTCCTGGGACACTGGGACCTGGAACCGACTTGGCACGCCGGGGCCTGCCAGGGACACTGGGTCACTGGGACCTGGGACACTAGGACCTGAAACCCGAGACCTGGTACGCTAGGCCTGGGCCACTGGGAACTGGGACGCTAACACTGAGGCCAGGGTCAATGGAACCTAACGCTGAGGCCTGGGTCAATGGGACCTAACGCTGAGGCCTGGGTTACTGGGACCTTGGGCACAGGGATCTAGCACGATGGGACCTGAGACATTGGGACCTTCGACACTATAGCCAACCTGGACATAGAGACCTGAAAAAAGCATTCCAGGAACAAGGTTCCTTAATTGGCCGTCCAAGAAACACTCAATAGACGAAATTTTGTTCGAAAATAAGACATTATACGAGTGCGGACCATGACTGTCGCTGAAGGAAATAATAAAAAAGGACTAGGGCTGTGAAATAAATATTACGCGAGCATAAGCAGTGACCGTCTAAGAAGCATTCCACGCTCATGGGGTTTTGGTAAATGAAGAAGTATTCTTTAAACATGGAGCAATGGCCGTAAAAAATGTAAGCAATGAAAACGGTGCCGTGGTCGTCGTAATGATGCAAAAACTCTAGACTTCATCAAGCATGCGTCTCTGGCAACTTTTTAAAATGTTATGAGAACGCGCTTTTAATCGCAATTCACGTGGCCTTTGCCTCTCAAATAAAACTTTATGTTTTGGGCCTGATTACCGGTCCGGCCGTAAACTTTTCGAAGGAGTCCCTCTGGATTGTGACATGCCACAGTGAGAGAAGTGATGCTGCCAGAGACTGTTCAAAACCTTGTCAATGAAGCAGAGAGGAGGTCGTTTACCATTAATATATTCCAGAAATTAGACGTGTTTCTAAGAGCAGTCCCTGCATGACAGCAGCTACCTCTGCGCCATCACCAGCGACAAGCAACAGTATCGTAACATCACCCGGCCCATCTGAAGGCATCAGTTGGCCCCAACTGTTGACATCAGCTGACCCAGGTGAGGGTGTCTGCCGGTCAAATAGAGAACATCAGCAGACCCAACTGTTGCCATCAGGTGACCCACCTGTTTCTATCAACTGACCCAACTGTTTCCATCAGATGACCCAACTGAGGGCATCAGTTTGCCAAACAGAAGGCACCAGCTGGCCCAACTGAGGGCAAATGCACGCTACCTACTTTCAGCGCTCTTCAAATCTCGACGATGAGGACGTCCTGCCTGCCGGCGACGTTCCAGCGTGACCTGGAACTTCAACATCTAAAACACTAACACAGAAACAAGAAATCTAATGTACTCGTCATATAAATTAAATTATTTGTGTTCGTGTTAAAAAAATATAGCCCGTGAAAACGGACATTTAGAAACCAGCTGAGTAGCATTAAAAGCTGAAAACTTTGTATTAATGGGATTTCTGTGGATATTTGTAATCATCCAAGGAGTTCCTTGTTGATAGCTAATCAAAAAATAATAATAATAATAATGTGGCGCATTCATTATGTTCCTCTATAGCAATGTCTCAAGCAACAAACGCCTTTACAATTTATAAGAAATAATGTATGTTTCTTTGCAATCTCATTATTTAAAAATGGAGTCATTCAATTCATGAATCACACATAGGGCAAGAGGACTAGTAACGAAATAAAACAAACTTCAGATTATGCTAGCATTAACAATACATTGTCCTGAAACTCTGCTTTTGCTTAAGAAAACGAATCGCTGACGCGCATTGTGATCAAGTGAATGGTAAATCATTTCATGTAATTCGTTAAAATGATAAGGGCACTTCATATGTTTTTAAAGTTTGATATTAGAATATTATTATGTTTCATGGTCAAAATTTTTATTCATCTATAGCAAAATAGCAATGATGCAGGTTTTTACCATACAAAAAAACGGTTGCATATAAAAATAAAACATTCATAAGTACTACACAAATTTGCAAATGCGCATTTGCAAATTTACCAAATGCGACTAACCAATTCCATGGACATGATCTACACGGAAATTAGAGAAACAAGAAAATGCGCCTACGTTCATGGCTTTAGAGTCACGCTCACCATTTCCTGAAGGTGAATGTTCAAGATTTGTTCTTTAGGAGGCATAAAGAAGGCTTTTACGTAAAGAAACCCGAGGGAGATCTCATGCTCGGTCCCTTTATAGAGCCGGTGCAACGTTTTTTTCCTCTCTGCGCAATCGTGCTACCGTCAACTCTCCATAAGAAGGCATCGGCGACGCTTTTACTGTTTGCTTGCACATTTTAGTTTGAAGCAGTAATAGATTCAAAATTTTTGCTTAATTTCAAGTATTTTTAAGTTACTTTTATTTGAAAGTCGCATGAAGTCATGAGCGCGCGATAGCTGAACTTCTCTCACTTCAACTACCTGCTACTGGATCTCAACTCGAGCGTTCTCTTCAGTGCTTTATCATTAAATCTTATTATTAAGCATGCCATAGACGCACAGTAAGGCAGACATCGCTATAGTTTCACCGGTATTTCAAATATACAACAACACTTTAATCCAATATCGCATTTCTCATTTTTTCAAACATTCTATCTTTTCACGCAGAAAACATAATACATTGGAAACGGATGCACGATTCTGAACTTCCTTACGTTTCTTCTGTAGAACCCGTGTAAGTCAGTTTAAAGCCAAGTTTTGCCCAGTTCGAGACTGAACCGCAACTTAGGAAATACAATTCACCAAGCTTAGGTTTCAGGTGTCGGTTTCCTTTCCACTACGTCGATTTTCACTAAATTTTTAGTCTATGTCCGATTTTCTACAAATTAAGCCTCAGAAAGAAAACGGGGTTTAGTCACGTTCACGGATGGTATTCCGGTCATCATTGTGGTTAAGTGACTTAAAGTCCACCCCAAATGGACACCCTGAAACGAAGAAGAATAGGTGGTGTTCATATTCCATATTAGTGTATAACACTCGTTCAGGGCTCTTATTTAACGTGCCAACGATATGCAAGTTACACAATTAGATTGTATTTTATTTTCAATGAACAAGTGAAGTGGCAAGCGTTTACAGCGTTTGGGATATCAATGCAGTGTCGAATGCTGGGAGGAAGAATCAATAATTTCGAAGCTAATTCCAGTGTTACTTGATCAGATGAACGTTCGGCAACAGCTGGTCAAGTGTACTTACTAATGTTAATGCAACATATGGTAATCTTCGCGTTAGCATGCGTCGTTTAATACTATAATTCATGAATTTCTGAAGACCCGCATTGACCTCTGAAAAATTTGTTCTGCAGGACAGTGCAGACGTACTATTGTAATCCTCATAATCCATATTTTCCAACATTCGTAAGTACGTTTCTTGTGCATCCTCTGGACGAAATTCAGTTCATTCATGTGGAAACCTGTTTAGTTAAGGATTAAAGGAATGAAACTCTGATCGGGAGTCGCTAAACCTAATGTCTACCTGACTAAGTTTGTATTAGTTTGAAGTTTGAACGCATGCACGCCTCGCTAGTCGTCCCGTACTGAGTGAATAGTTATGACCAATGCTGATCACACGCAATGCGTACGAGGATAGTCGAGGACAAGGTAGCTATCGGCCGTTATTGCTGTTCGTGTAATAGGAATTCTAGTTGGCGAACGGCAATAAGAAACAGGGCAAATGATGATAGTTTATTTTTATTAGTAAAATTAATCAAATATTTATATAACTTGAAAGTAAAGCACATCAAAATAAGTCAGTATAGGCTAATAGATGACGATGTAATTGTTTGAAGTAAGTACCTGGTAGCTGGACTGGATGCATCTCGTCTGACCCGGAATTCCTTGAAATTCGGATTGTTATTCGAAATTTAATCACGTTTTAACTCGAATATTTATAGCTAGGTTTTACTTCAGTTCTATGAATCAAGTTTTTACAGTGCGAAATCCTCTTTAGACACGCAAACTTTGCTAATTTGTTCAAATTTTGGTCGTTTCCAGAAAGACGGAAAACTACGTTTACCAGGCAACACTAAGCAGAAAGTTTTTCCCCACAGATTAACTTCGTATTTTTTAGCGGGTAAGAATTTCACGCCGGCGCTAAAATTTTCAAGCCATAAGGATGAGCGTCGTAGAATAGCAACGCAATTCCCCCAGTTTCAAGGTTTTTATCTACTGCCAGGGTAAGGGGTACTTATTAATGGATGTTTAAAAATAATGAATATTACTTTTAAGACGAACCTAATAGTGACTTTTAATTGATCATTCTAAGTTCGATTCTAGAATTCAATCATTGATTTTCTTAACATAAAATTTAGTAAAATATAGAAATGTATTCAGTATTCTTTGATAATGAGCATCTTTAAGTTATATCATCTTAGATCTTGCCTAAACTTTGGTCCGTGAAATTCTATTGATAAAAAATGGAAGGATTTGATTAGGCTTAGAATAAAGCTAGGTGCCCATCTTGACAATTTCTATAAGGTTCTTGCTGGTTGAGCTCTATTAGGTTCTTGCTGGTTGAGCTCTATTAGGTTCTTGTTGACGGAGCTCTATTAGGTTTTTGATGGTCAACCTTTTGTCAGAATATTTTTAGGCTCTAAGTAAGTTCTGATTAATTATTTTTTGTTCAGATCAGGCCACAAATTTCGGTTAAATGGGACGCAAACGGCGTATGCGCGAGCAGCTTGAAGCGGCAGCTCAGCTGTCTCGCGTCAACCGACAACTTGTGTTTGAAGAACCTGTGTTTGAAGAACCTGTGTTTGAAGAACCTGTGTTTGAAGAACCTGTGTTTGAAGAACCTGTGTTTGAAGAACCTGTGTTTGAAGAACCTGCTTTTGAAGAACCTGCTTTTGAAGAACCTGTATTTGAAGAACCTGTATTTGAAGAACCTGTATTTGAAGAACCTGTATTTGAAGAACCTGTATTTGAAGAACCTGTATTTGAAAAACCTGCTTTTGAAGTACCTGTGTTTGAAGAACTTGGCTTTCAAGAACCTGCCTTTCAAAAACAAGTTTCGCATGAATCGAGCCAAGTCGTGAAATTTGACAACGAAACCAATGCATTTGCTCCGCGCTCAGAGCAGCGATCGTCCTCGCAGAAATTGTCAAAAGCGACTAAGAACGAAAAAGCTTCAGCTTCTTCTGTTAAAAAGAAGAAGAAAAAAGAAAAGAAAAAGAAGAAAAAGAAACGGACAAAAAACCGTAAGTAGCTGTTCTAAATTTCTGTGCAATAATCAAGGTTAGGCACGGTGAGGTTTTTAATTTGAAGTTCAACGCTTGAGCATTTACTTTTCAGCTACATATATCCATCAACAATAATAAGAATATCAGTTACTACGATTACATTTAGGAACGTCGTAAGTTATTATACCGTCGAATGAGGATGTGCTAGGAAAAACCTCAAGCCGTATTACAGCCACACTATTTTACTATGGATGCAAGTAAACGCGAGGCAAAAGTGTTATCAGCACTGAAAGTTTGAATTTCCCTCCAGCCTAGAAGTTGAATTCCTTGTAGGTTTGAGAGTTAAATTACGAGAAAAATATTCTCTTTTACGACTAAAAATTTTTATTCATCCACTTGAACATTCCCTCACCATTTGTTGGTACTTTGAATTTACCCTCTGCTCTTAATTGGTATCCAGAATGCAACCCGATTATGTATAGTCAAGTAAGTGCGCACTTATTTTCATACCCTTACTTACATAGGCCTTATTTTTGCATCCCTACTTTCATGGCCATTATTTTCATGTCCTAGATTTTGTAGTCCATGCTTTCATGTCTATACTTTCATAACTCGGATTTTTATAGCCTTAATTTTCATGGCCCTTAATTTTTTAGGGCACGTGTGTTTTTCTATAGCCTTCTTCTTTTTTCTCTTCTAGAGCCCTTTTCTTTCTTCTTGTGTTCAAGAGCTATTTTTTATTCGTCTTTTCTCTAGCCTTTGTTTATCTTCTGCTTCAGAGCCCTTGTTTTTATTCCTCTGTTCTAGAGCCCTTGTTTTTATTCTTCTGTTCTAGAGCTCTTGTTTTTATTCTTCTGTTCTAGAGCTCTTGTTTTTATTCTTCTGCAATAGAGCCCTTGTTTTTATTCTTCTGCAATAGAGCCCTTGTTTTTATTCTTCTGCTATAGAGCCCTTGTTTTCATTCTTCTGCTATTGAGCCCTTGTTTTTTTTTTCTTCTGTTCTAGAGATCCTTTTTCTATTGCCCTAATTTTTTTCTGCGAGACTTTTACCTCTTTATTTCCATACCACTTATTCTCCTGCAGTAAACATTCTCCACATTCCAGGAACGTATCTAGTGAACGCAACCACTCTTATTATTTCCGACCAGATCGTGCCGAAGCTCAGTGCCCCCCTGCACCAACGACATTGCAACCAGAAACTGAAGCGATAAGAGATGTGCTTTTATATCGCAAAGATAGTACAAGGTCAAGAAAAAAGGAATCTATTATTGAATCTAATGTAGTCCAGTCAATGTCAGACAGTAATTCTGTGGCACCAGCAAGCAAAACGTCAGCAAGAGGTGAAAATTATACTCAAGCTGAGCCAGTCAATGAAAGCTGGAGGGATAACACAAAATCAGTGTTTCTGTCGGACCTTACGGAACCGAGTGATTTCAGCATAAAATGGCTTGTGAATCGCCCACTAATTCTAGGAAAATGTGAAGAAGTAGAAGTTCTGTACTCTCCTGTTAGCACAACAGAGAAGAAGGAAACTAATTCAAGAGGTTTAACAGAGACAGTAAACCTACTTGCTGAGGATCGAGGAAGAATTGGTGAGAGGACATCTGCATTAAAATTCAATAACTTTGAAGATGAAGAGTGTTACGACAATCCAAAAACTCCTGAGCATGATTACCGCAAAAATGAGGCCTACATTCGCCCTCCATGGCAAGATTTTGATGACGATCGCATGAGCTTAGACGATGAAGATGAAATTCAGCCAAGTAAGCCACCGACTCCTGGTAAGAATTTTCTGCCGATTTCCATGTTTTTGCCTAAAGTCCCCATCCCAGATTCTCCCGAGTATTATTACACCCCAGCAGTAAAAGAGCTCCACACCAAAGAGAGAGAGAACCAAACCAGGGAGAGAACCAAACGACCGTCAGAAGATTCCGATGAAAATGAATACCAAAATAGGAATAGATTCTCCAAGACTCGAAAATTTGTACATGGTAAAGAGGACAAAATTTCCGCCACTTCACATTTCAATGATGGCAGTCGAAAATTAACTCGAAATTTGCAACAGAATTCAGAACACCATCAACCAGAAAGGGAACCATACGGCAACCGTCGCCGAAACAATCGGAAACGTACAGCCGCTAGAAAGCGACAAAATGAACATCTGGTCCAGCCTGGCCGATGTCCAGTAAAATCTGTACTCGGAGACCTTAGGTTAAGGGAAAACGGTTTTGTCGACCATTATCATCATAGAGTAGCAATGACTACGCATCATTTAGAAGATAACTACATCGAATGCGCTGAAAGAAAACACGTTCACGATACTGAAAACTTTTTTGTTGAAGGTGCAGGGGCTGTCTACTCGGAAAACGTTGATGCAGGCTGTGCACATGCGGTCAACACTGGAAACTTGGATGCTGTCGGTGCACTTGCGGTTAATAATGGATATTTTGATACAGGCGGTGCACCTACAGTAAACACTGGATATTTTGATGCAGGCGGTGCACCTGCAATAAACACTGGATCTTTTGATGCAGGCAGTGCACCTGCAATAAACACTGGATCTTTTGATGCAGGCAGTGCACCTGCAATAAACACTGGATATTTTGATACAGGCGGTGCACCTGCTGTCAACAACCAATACCGTAAAAAGACTTATGCAAGCACGTTGGCAGCAAAAAACTATTCTTCACATCAATTCCCAGCTGATGGCAGGAAAAAAAGAATCCTAGATAATGGGTCTTCAACAGAAGAGAGCGTGCAAATAATTTTTTCGACTGATGTTTGCATAGAGAGTACGAGAATAGTTTGCGAAAAACAAGAAAATGGGTTGAAATCAAGCTACGGCTTCCAACATTCCAGTTGTCAAATGCAAGTCCAGGAGGAATCAGAAAGCGAAGACAATGATTATATTCCAAGAGCACCTCTCACTCCAGGACGAGGACTGGAAGTTACTAAAGGCAGTATCTTCTTTGCCCAACCATCAGGAAGTTCGTCTTTTTGTCCTAATGTTAGCGAGCCTCAAACTTATTTACCGTACTACGCTTCCAGAGATCTAAGTGAACTACATACATTGCCATTTGTTGACACCAATTACTTAATAGATAAAGTGCTAAAATCTTCAGATGATCACTCTTTTCCTTTCTACGACCCGTATGAGGACCAAGAGGTAATCGATGTAGACGATAGCATATTGAGATCAGAAATAATAATCCCTGATGCGTTTGAGCCTGAAGTCGGTTTCGCATTCGATCATTCACTTCTGCTTGATCGAAGTGCTGATGAAAACGAATTGTCGTCCCCGAGAGGAAGTCTTGTACTCAGCAGCGTAAGCGGCATATCGTACAGCCATTACGCTGGTTATTTAAATAAACAGAATTATTACTCGTCATATTGCGACCAAGGCAGCTTCTGTGATAGAAAAATATTGGATTTGAATGAGGATCCGAATAATTATGTGATCAGGCACAGCGTAGCGTCACAGGATACTCTAAATAAATGTTCAAATATAGAAGAAGGATATTGCGGCTTTGATACTCGACAAATGCCAATTTTCTGCGTTACCAGCGCCCGAAATTCCAGCCATGATAGCGACGGTTGGTTCAGAGCTCACTTGGACGATTCTGTACCGAATATTTCAAGTGAGCCCCTAATTGATTCCCTTTCTGACTTGAGGGCTCAAGAACGGCAGGAGACTGAAAATTTTTTGCGGTCATCGCGCTCTGAAAATTCGCTAAGGACTAAAAAAGATGAAAATCGGTTGGGCGAACGGCATTCGTTTTCAAATGGAAATTGTACACCTGCATTTACCAGTGTAAATTTACTGCCACCGGAACCATGCAAGCTTCATTCGAAATCTGAGAAAATGCGTAAAAATAGGGATGATGAGTCCGTTTGTCTTTCACTTCCACACAGATCTAATGTAATGGACGCCTCAAGTTCTAAGTCAAAAAGCAAGTGGATGAAAGATGATAAATTTCATTCGAAGGATGAAAACGAACTCGGAGAAACTGAAGAACATCCTTGCTTGAAGTCAGAATGTGATTTGATAAAGCTTCCGACTTTATTGACTGGAATTTTAATTGAGCCGGAAAATATTGAGAATACTTGTCCCAGTCCCACAGAATCGAAAAAGTTATCGACAAAAATTCCCGAAAGATCACGCCGTCAACTAGTCGAGGCAGAATCTCTCGCAAACTTCCCAAATTCTGGGCCCCACCCAGATCGTGAGTTCATCGCCGGCGAATTTGAAAGTTTTCCAAGTCTGACATCAGAAGCTCCCAATCTCTCGGCCGTGAACGCTTCTCCCACCAGCACTTTAGCCCCAACAAGAATATTGATGAGCGATCGATGTGCTCAGGAAGCTCATTCGACTTCAAGTTTTCTCTCTGTTTTCAAAGTTTCAATAGCAGGTGAAATATCATCGGATAAGTCTAATGAGGACTTGAATTTAATTAGTAGATTTGAAAATTATTCATCAGTCCATAGATCACCTAATGAAGAGTTAAATGATTCTTTTTCAGTAGAGACTGGAGTGCTTTATTATCAAGAACAGCACTTGGAATCACGTATTCAGCCAAAATGTTTCGACGTTCATCGCCCTAATTCTATGGAAAAAAAGTGCAAACAATCTGTATCTTCAAATCCCGGATCCATTTGCAACAATCAATCTCCAGACGCGTCTCCAACTCGCTTCAACACTTCGCAACAGAATTCGTGTACGAGATCATCTGTGTCGTCAAATCAGTCATCACAAATTCAAGAAGAACCTTCAAATGAATTCATAATCCAATCCATCAATCAGTCACATCCTTCATTTCCTCAAGAATTGTCATCATCAGCATCAACACCAACATATCAGCGCTTTTTCTCAGAAAATTTTAAACCTCTGCCGAAAATTAAGGCAAGCGAACAATATTCAGGTTTTTCTCAGAGGTTATCTTCAACACATGATCTCATGGACGAATTTTTAATTCACGAAAATTCAATTTTGAATGACGGATCGTGCTCACTTGAGTGCCATGCGCTCATCCAAGAATGCGACACCCTAAATACTGACCAGGACACGGTTCATGCTAACTACACTGAACAACTGGAGCATAGATTGCCACTTCAAAAAACCAAT
This sequence comes from Hyalella azteca, assembly GCF_000764305.2. Taxonomy (NCBI): domain Eukaryota; kingdom Metazoa; phylum Arthropoda; class Malacostraca; order Amphipoda; family Hyalellidae; genus Hyalella; species Hyalella azteca. Next base: position 130,516 of record NW_025936731.1, on the reverse strand, counting down.
GATCAAAGAGAAAATGAGCAGCAAGAAGGAGGTCCGAAAGCATCATGGAAGAGGATGCTTGAGTCACTTGAAGGAGAGTACAAATGCTCCTTTCAGGCATCTTATCGCGAGCTGCCGGCTAACTGTTCACATAATTCAGAGTTTGTTTCCACTGGAAACTTTAGAAACGAGAGGTGTCGAAAAATCCGGAGAGAAGATTCAAGTTCCCTCTCATTACCTGAACAGAATTCGTCGCCTACACCTGACCAGAATACTCCGGCTACACCCGACCAGAATACTCCGGCTACACCCGACCAGAATACTCCGGCTACACCCGACCAGAATACTCCTGCTCTCTTATACACATCTAGATGTGTATAAGAGACAGGGCCAGAGCCACTCTGAAAAATTGGGTCAGAGAGGCCATCGTGAGGCCAGAGCCTACCTAGGAAAAAGATGGGTCAGAGAAGCGATGGTGAGGCCAGAGCCTCTCTGAGAAAGAGACGGTCAGAGAGGAGATTTTGAGGCCAGAGCTGACCACCGTAGTCTCAGGTTAGAGCTTTGCCCTCCAGCTCAAAATAAGCCTGGCACTTCCCAGAAAAAATTAAAACTTGATAAAACAACGGGAAATACGTGCACAGTTGAGATAAGAGCTAAATATTGCAGTTGAAAGTTAATTGATTTTTGCAAACATCAACACCATGACTGCTCGCGAAGATGCACGGCAGCTCGTTATGACCACCTTCATTACGAAAAACTTTATATAACTTTGACTGTTGGAAACTATGGCAACTGCATGCTATCAATTTTTTCTATTTTTAATTAAAAGTTATGAATTTCGGGATAGAATTCTCTTTTCAATTCCTACTAGGCCGCCAATTTTTATTAATTTTAGAGAAAAAACTCCTGCTAATAAACTATGGCAAAATAGTTCAGTCTTAGTTTTTTCCAAAGCCACAAGAAAGAGAATATTTCTTAAAATTTCTAGATTTAAGAGAAAAGCACATATATTAATATAAAAATTCTACGTGAACATCGGAGAAGCGCCAAGTTCTCATTTCGGAACACTTTCTTATTTCTCTAAATATTGTGAATATAAAATCATTAGGCTTATAAAGCGCGATCGCTTTGGTAATCCATCATATTTTATTTTGTATATTAATTTTATTTTATAGTTATGTTTTCCTCTGATCATCAAATTATGAAGAGTTTATAAGTAAAAAGAAGCCAACTACATTCATCAATTGCAGTCCTGCCATACTATCTTTGTCTGATCCCACTGGTTGCAATATTTTCAATATATAATTGGAAGTCGACATCGACAAATGAAGCAATCAGGAAGATGTCAGGCAAAAACTGCAAGGTTGCAAGTCTCCAGTTGCACGTACAGTTAATAGCACAGGTAAATCTCTTGCATCTCATGATATTTTAGATCCGATCGTTGTGCGAGATTTTATTTGGTTAAAATAATCATGAAGTTAATTATTTATTAACTTTTTAGTATTATGATTCATATGTTCAAATCTCTGCCTAAATTGAAATTTATTTATTATTAAATTCAGTAGTAGTAGTATTAAATTCTTATATCTCTGCCTAAGTACTCCACTGGCAAAGATTATCTTTGACACCCACATAGATGAATGACTGATTCAATGAAAAAAGAATTCTTTCGACAACTTGAAAAAGTCTTAATAAAAATTACTTCTCAAAATGAAATTATGCGAACCAATTAGCTCTGTCCAAAAAATTTCGAGGCAAAATACAGCTGAGATAGAAAAGAAAAACATCAATGGCAAAATCGTTTCTGGCAAACAAAGATCGACGGTCGAAATGAATTCGAAATGAATTGAAAATTAAATCGTGGTACCTAAATGCAAAGCTTGCATAATTACTCAGCAGGATTTTTGGATCTGCGCTTTGAGGAGCCATCATGGCAAATTAAAAGCTGGCCCAGCACCTAAGAAAATAGAGGGAAGATCTCGAGGCCAAATAGGAAATAAAAATCATTTGATAGCAAAAAAAACTCTGTCTTCAACCAAGTCATCGGGATTTCTCACGCGATCGTAAGATAAAAAATTATCTCGTCCTTTGTCCGGTTGGCCTCATCAATTCATAATGAAAAATATTAATCGACAGTCTGGTCAAATATATCGGTCGTATTTTTGTAAAAATGATCGCCAATCTTGGAAAATCCTGACGAGATAGTAACTCCGAAGCCTTCTAACGAAAACAGGAAACCCGAACCGACGTTCATCGTTGAATTTACGTTCGATGATAGAATTTCCAGGAGCGATCGCATCAAGCTTCCGAATTTTACAGAAGCCAGAAAATTGAAACTGCCAGTTCTTTTTAAGCGCCAAATTGGCTTAGTTTCCACTAAAAAATTGAAGTTTCCTCAAAGATTTGACATTTTTAATTCAAGATTTCGCTTCTTACAAAATTCATCATATTTCACTCTTAATTTAAGATTTCCCCTAACAGGCCGAATGAAAAATAAACATAAGGGTGAAACCTTAAATGATCGTCTAAGCCTTCATTACTAGGTAATACATTATCCAGCTCAGCTCGTTTATTTTGTAAACTTTAGTATTTATGTGAATTGTAATATGAAAAATTATGTGTTTAAAATACAGTTCATATCCATAATTTTGCGTGCTAGAGTATATGTTGCAAACGGGCTCTGCTGTACATGTGTTCGATCGAGCATTCATAAGTGACGTATCTATGTATCATCTATGTGTCATTTATGTGTCATCTATGTGTCATCTATGTGTCATCTATGTGTCATTTATGTGTCATCTATGTTTCATCTATGTGTCATCTATGTATCATCTATTCGTTCTCTATATTCTGCGAGTCAAGACTTTTTTATGCATTAGAAACTTCGCGTTATCCACGCATGCTCATGCCTGATAATACATAATTTTTGCTAGCGTGTACGTGGAAGTACAGTACATACATGTACGCACATCTGTACTCACACGTAAGTAAATATTAAGTATTAAGTAAACATGCACGTAAGTAAATATTCTACTGTGCACGATAAGGCTGGTGTACTCACATTGTGCACGCAACATGCATGCGGGAGACATACTTGCACGATTCAGCGCTCAGCAATGCAGCCACTGCAAGGCAGTGTCAGCTGGTCGATAACCGACCCTAGACTGCGTCAAACATTCTTACGGTGGTCGTAAGTTTAGCCCAAGCCCGCATCTCTGCCCTATACTGCGTCAAACATTCTTACGGTGGTCGTAAGTTTCATCTCCCAACATTGGTTTTCATATCTCAGACCAGCCATTTACATCTCCCAACATTGTTTTTCATACCGCAGACCAGCCATTTACATCTCCCAACATTGGTTTTCATATCTCAGACCAGCCATTTACATCTCCCAACATTGGTTTTTATACCGCAGACCAGCCAGTTACATCCCCCAACATTTGCCACTCTACCTCTGGCCAACAAATTCCATCTAACAGTATTTTTTATCCTAAATCAGACAAACCAATTCCATCTACCGATTTTAGACATCCTACTTCAGACCAACCAATTTCAACTAAGGTTTGTAATCATCCCTTATATGACACAAATCAGTCCCCGAGCCGTAAAATTGCTTCATTTTCGTATTTGAAGAAGGAAGCAATCGACTCGAGATCGGATGAAACAAACGGTAAAAAGTTTACTACTCATGACTTTCCTAATGAGGAAGAAACTTCTGAAACTTCCGGAATGGATGTTGAATTCAATATCTCACAGCAGCATTTCGTTGATAAAGCAACAAAGGAAAATTTACAATCGTTGGAAATTCAAACGATGCAAACGAATTTGCCTCAAAATCCTGCACAAAAACTAACGGCAGCTGCAACTGAAGGAGCATATCTAGCCCGCCTCTTCGATAATAGTTACGATTTTACTAATGCTTCGCCAGAGAAATGTTTCAAGAGACTTGAGAAAGGGCACAATGATTCTGTTCATGCGGTAGTCTCGCCAAATCAACAGGCACTCGGTAACCATGACGATCAGAAACTAAATGAAACAAAGACATCGCGTTTGCTGAACCAGGAACCAAAACTTCCGTTTTCTAACAATTTCGATCTTAAGTGTCCTGAACATAATGATTCTGCGGCTGCCCATCAAAATCCAGAAAACCAAGGTCTGCATGAAGAAGTTGAACCGTTGAAGATGCCCCGAGAAACTTCAAATTTCGACCACAGTCATTCCTCGTTTATCGACACGGCCAAGAAGAAGAAAGTTTGCCCCAAACTTCAAGCTCCACCTCAGCGTTTTTTACCAGGATCAAACGGTCAAAGTTCTGACTTGGGGAAAACATCACTTGCTGCTGAACTAAGCTGTCCGCAGTCCTGCAAACCAAATGCTGATGCCAATAATTCCTGTGACAGTCTTCAGTTTCCTGATTTAGGAGCTAGTGATGATGGATCAGTCTCAGCATCAGGGAAATATTTAAATGATACAGTAAACAGCATCCCTGCAGGAACAGAAAAGCAAATTATTTCTGCGTGTGATAATACTCTGAATGCAAAGGATTCACTCCTAGAAGAACCCACTGAAAGACCTAAACGTCAAGTAACATTTAGCAGCCCTTCAGACAAAATCGCGAATTCAGCAAAAAATTCGTCGGCAATCTTTGTCCCACACTCCGATGAAAGGCAATGTAGTATAGATGAAGATAATCGGCGTGTCAACTATTCGGTGTTTAATCAAGAAGGATCTGTTCAATACTCAATCAAATATCCATTCATTTCAAATGAGAATCGTGATACCAATTTTCCCACATATTCCGGGGAAATTGAAAGTTGTGGCTCGTCAAAACTGCATGCTGATCAGAATATTTCTGGGATCGATAATGCAGATTATCCAGAGATCATCAAGAGCACTGCTTGTCACAGCAGTTCCGAGCCAAGAGGAGATGTACTTGATGACATAATAAGAGAAATATTTAACGATGTTGATCAGCAAAGAGATTATTCACAGAAAACGTCGACATTTCAAGCAACTGGTAAAGAAAACCTCGAATTACCAAGTGATCCAATTTGTGGGGTCGGAGGCACGGATTTCCCTAGAGTGAGGTTTGACTTGGTTTCAAAGCCTCGTAATAACTCTTCTGCTGATACCTTCCTATCGAATGACGCTCTATCAAGGAAAGAAACTACAAAATTTTGTGAAAAATTCAAACCCTGTCATTCCTTCACCGGCAGGAATGGTTCAAATCCTGATATTCCCCCATCCTCTGGTTACGCTAATTTAGGTTCGGCGAAGACAGCTTTCTACACAACTGCACGCGCATCTTTCAAAACTTCCTTTTGTTCTAAGCATGGTTCATCTTGGCCGAAACCTAATATTATTTCTAGAGATTCTTCCACGTCTTCAGCAGTCACTCCAATATTACCGTCTGATTTACTGCGGCCGTCTGAAGAACCAAAAATAAAGAAGGATCTAATAGACGTTTCGAAAAAATCTTCTAATCTTGATCCACTGCACAGGATAAGTCTAACCAACTCTAACGAGAATCAAAACTTGAAAAAATACAAATTGCATACGAATTCAAACGTTTCAACTAATTCCTTTCGAAATGAATACGAATTCAATTCTTTGATTTCAAAATCTTCTTCTGCACTGCCACTACGCAGATCTGACGAGGAACAACAGAAAATTAACAATAATTTTGGAGCAATTTCAAATGAAGCAAAGAAAAATGCCAGCATTAAGGACGCTAATGCTAAAACCACTCAAAACCCTGATCCGAAATTGCCTAACCCTCACCAGTCTTCTAAGGAAGCTCAGGCCCGATGGCGTCATCTCAAGGAGAAAGTTAAGAGAGGTAAAATATTTTAGTCGACTTAATACAGCAACCACATCGCTGTTCGTAATCTGTGTAAATTGGCTTTAAATCTTGCGATGATAATTATTTGAAAATTTCGCTTTGATTTATTCTTTTTGGCCCGTATAAAGATAGCTTTAAGCTCTATATCAAAAGGTTCCTTTAAATTGTTCTTCGTGAAATTAATTTTGGTTATTTTCTACCATTATTGATGTCATACTAACAATAAAGTGGCGTTTATGATCAATTAAAAACAGAACGATAATATTGTAGGATTTCGCTTCTAACCGAAACTGAATCTAACCTTTCTTTCGACGCCAATTTCGCGGCATTTACCATCACTAATTGATTCCTGTTGTAGAGCTCGTCCTCTTCAGCGAGACGGGAGCTGAGTCAGCAATACGCTGCAGCTCACAGCGCCGTCCAATCCTGCAGCACAACGTACGACATTTCCAGATCGGCTGTTGTCGCGTCAAGGCAGACGAACTTAAGGGCAAATATCCAACCATGACGACGTTTTTCCAGGATAAGTAAGTGTTTTACATTACATATCATCTCGATTACTAATATTTCTTAATTATAGTCCATGTAATAAATCAGTCTAGCGTATCGTAACTCGTTGATAGTTTCGATGTTTTAGATCATAGTTTCTACGTCATCAATTCATAAGTTGTGTAATATTAATACAATTTTTGAATTCCGGTCTCGTCTAAATTATTTCAAAATATTGTTGCAACTTCTGTACACCGTCATTGAACTAAATTGCCTTTTTTAGGGTGTAATCATTGCAAATAATATTAAAATATAGTGCAATAATGTGTTGCTATTGCAGCAAAACATAATACACTACTTGTTGAGATTTTACCGTTAAATATATTCTCCAATATTTCTGCATTCCTCCAATCTCTGATAATAGCCTCGGGTCATAAACGTATCAGTCGATTAAGATGAAATTTTCCACTCAAATACGTTTACGCATATAATAAAGTTACTAATATCATCTAAAGGCTTACATTTCTCACAAGAATTATTTATCAGACTTGCCTTAACTTGCAACTTATGCTATTGAAAGTTCTTAGAACATTCACTTTTTATAGCTTTTCTCCCCGTCATTAAATGAGCATTACTGAAGCTTTTCCGCTGACGCCGTGATGCGACAGTTGCTCGGAAACTCCGAGGCGACAGTTGCTCGGAAACTCTGAGGCGACAGTTGCTCGGAAACTCCGAGGCGACAGTTGCTCGGAAACTCCGAGGCGACAGTTGCTCGGAAACTCCGAGGCGACAGTTGCTCGGAAACTCCGAGGCGACAGTTGCTCGGAAACTCCGAGGCCACAGTTGCTCGGAAACTCCGAGGCGACAGTTGCTCGGAAACTCCGAGGCGACAGTTGCTCGGAAACTCCGAGGCGACAGTTGCTCGGAAACTCCGAGGCGACAGTTGCTCGGAAACTCCGAGGCGACAGTTGCTCGGAAACTCCGAGGCGACAGTTGCTCGGAAACTCCGAGGCGACAGTTGCTCGGAAACTCCGAGGCGACAGTTGCTCGGAAACTCCGAGGCGACAGTTGCTCGGAAACTCCGAGGCGACAGTTGCTCGGAAACTCCGAGGCGACAGTTGCTCGGAAACTCCGAGGCGACAGTTGCTCGGAAACTCCGAGGCGACAGNGTTACTCACACGTCTTACTTGTTACTCACACGTCTTACTTGTTACTCACACGTCTTACTCGTTACTCACACGTCTTACTCGTTACTCACACGTTTTACTTGTTACTCACACGTCTTACTTGTTACTCACACGTCTTAATTGTTACTCAAATTTCTTACTAGTTACTCCTGTACCCCACTCTCCTCCAGACTATTTGTCTTCGAGTTCGAGCTCGACCGCGACTGCAGAGGTCGACCTCAGGAGTCCCAAGCCCTACAGCTGACCGACGATGACCAGCGAGTGTCGGTGAAACTCCTCATCAGACTCACGGTTGCTTTCGAAAGCTTGCGGCTCTTCACTCTCAACAGAGCTGTCGTAAGTGATCGCAAACTAAAATAAATTAATAAAATAACACAATTTATCTCTAAAGCTACTTTCATAACACTCGTTTATAGCTGAATAGTTTCACGATATCGTCATTCGGACAGGAGTGGATATTTCTAGATTCCTTCACGCACTTTAGATCATTTTAGATTTCTATTTCTTTCGATTTCTGTTAATTTGTGTCATGAAATAATTATTATGCAAAAATAAATAGAAAAGTTTATGTTCTTTCGACCTGATTTATATACTGTAACTCTTCGTAAATCTTGGTCGACTTGAATGGTCTGAATTTACCTAGATAGTGGATTAACTACTCTGCTCATTTGTATTCCGTTAAATTTATCACAGCTTCGGAGGGCGAGCGATAATTTTACCTTCAAGAGACCAACGCTATTCGAGTTTGAGATTTTCCATAACGTGCATAAATTAAAACATAGCTATTATTTCTTAACTTCAAAAGGTCGCAGTTAATTTAAAGAACTCTGCCACTGTGCCCTGCATAACATAGAACCGAGGTACGTGTTGTCCGAACTCGCTCAATTCGCCGCCGCTTTTACAACAAAGACTCGTGCGAGCTGAGCTCTTTGATGTCACTGAGGGCGGGTAAGCCCAGGAGATTGTCAGCTTAATAATTCAGAGTGAAAGCAATCTTGGCAAAGAGTGGCTGTAATTGAGGCAGGATTGTGATCAGCCGCCTACCTGTTGTATCCACTCTCGATATTAAGCTAGCCTCGAACTTTAGTAATTAACTTGTCACAGTTGGACCTCGGCCAGGCTTTTACGGGGTGCAGTTTCCAATACTTAATTCAATTCTATTGTTAACATTATGAGTATGGCTGTAAATACAAACCTATTTGTGGACATTTTGTTGTAATTCTAAAATTATCGAGTTAATTAACATGCGCTTCATTACTGGTATGAATTTTATGCTCGATAATAAGATTCAACGATTCTTGAATAATTTTTGTGGCTCTCTATTTTTGCCGGCCCTATGGTTCTGAAATTTTTTGTAAGCAATTGATAATTATTTAGTAAGAATTATTATTATTATTTTGGAACTAGTTTCCCAAATGAGAAGAACAAGCGCATGCAGAAAATCTAATTTCCAGGAAACTCGTTTTCAAGAAACTAGTTTCGTTTGCCATCGATTCTCCTCAATATGAAAAAGAAAAAAATTAAGTTAGAAAAATAACGACTTAAATGAAAAAATAATTTTCCTTCAACTATATTATCAATCGATTTTATTTCATGCATTTAACTCGCAAATCTTTAAATCTCAAACAACGCATTTTAATTCGCATGGTTTTGAATTCCGTACAGCGCAGTCTAACGCGAGCAATATTTTTCTGATTTATTTGAGAGATAAATTTCATTTCATTTTCTATAACTATTAACTATTATTAGTACCGTATTACGATTGCATAATATGTTCATGTTTATGTTTCACTTCACTATTGCGAATTTAATTCAATATAATTCGTTTCAAGGAAGCCGGGCAGGAGATATTTACATATTCCTTACAAAATAAATTTTTTCTTATGAATAAATTAAGGTTATCCCTAATACCATAGTTTACTGGCAAGGAATTCTGATCGCAGTTAATCAATTTCCCTGGCTGGTTTAAAACTAAAATTTATTTATGACTAGAATTTTTTACCTATGATATACTTATCAGATTCCTAAAAATCCTGCATGAATTTTCAATTTTCACTAGTTTCGCTTTAGGATCTTTGATACATGTGCCGTGTGATAGAAATTATGCGTGAATTTCTTCTATGTCTGATTTATGTAGCGTGGCAAGTATAATGCAATGCTGTCACGTAAATATAGATACTTAGTGTACAGCGAGTTGATTGACGGTAATATAATTTTTTCAGTTGGCATATATACTGGAATAATGGTTATATTTGGATAATTTTTGCCCAGGTGGAATGCGTGGTGGAGTGCAGTCCATTGCTCCAAGTGTGGCAACACTGCAAGCAACGATCCCACTCCAGTGCCAACTCCAAGGAGCTGCTGAGTGATGCTCAACGACAGTTCTTGGAGCAACTGCAGCAACAACTTCCCAGGAGTCCTATTTTCAGGGTGAGTTTTTGAAGCAGCTGCAGCAACAACTTCCCAGGAGTCCTATTTTCCAGGGTGAGTTTTAGGAGCAGCTGCAGCAACAACTTCCCAGGAGTCCTATTTTCAGGGTGAGTTTTAGGAGCAGCTACAGCAACAACTTCCAAGAAGTCCTTTTTTCAGGGTGAGTTTTAGGAACAGCTGCAGCAACAACTTCCAAGAAGTCCTATTTTCAGGGTGTTTTTGAAGCAGCTGCAGCAATAACTTCTCAGCAGTCCTATTTTAAGAGCGATTTCTTACAGTGGCTCCAGCAACAACTACTCACAAATCTTGAATACAGAGTAACTTCATTTAGCAAAGGCTACGATAACTTGCAAAAGCTCACATGTTCTCGTTCAACTGTGCTCTGTTTTCGTTCGACCGTGAATTATCCGCATGTGACTGCAACCTGTCTTGCACTATTCACTTTCGCCTGTTCACCCTTCTTGTCTGTCCTCTTTCGCCTGTCCGCCCCTCTCGTCTGTCCTCTCTCGCCTGTTCACCTCTCTCTTCTGTTCACCTCTCTCACCTGTCCACTCCTCTCGTCTGTCCTCTCTCGCCTGTCTACCTCTCTCGCCTATCTACCCCTCTCGCCTATCTACCCCTCTCGCCTATCTACCCCTCTCGCCTATCTACCCCTCTCGCCTATCCACCCTTCTCGTCTGTCCACCTCTTTCGCCTGTCCCCATCTCTCGCCAGTCCACCTCTCTCGCCTGTCCACCTCTCTCGCCTGTCCACATCTCTCGCCTGTCCACCTCTCTTGCCTGTCCACCTCTCTCGCTTGTCCACCTCTCTCGCTTGTCCACCTCTCTCGCCTGTCCACCTCTCTCGCTTTTCGCCTGTTCACCTCTTTCGCCTGTTCACCTCTTTCGCCTGTTCACCTCTCTCGCCTACCAACCTCTCTCGCCTGCCCTCCCCTTGTCACCTACCCACTTCTCTCGCCTGCCCACCCCTCTGTCACCTACCCACCTCTCTCGCCTGCCAACCCCTGTCGCCTACCCACTTCTCGCCTGCCCACCCCATGTCACCTACCCACCTCTCTCGCCTGCCCACCCCTCTGTCACCTATCCACCTCTCTCGTCTGCCCACCCCTTGTCACCTACCCACCTCTCTCACCTGTCTACTTCTCTCGCCTGTCTACTTCTCTCGCCTGCCCACCCCTCTGTCACCTACCCACCTCTTTCGCCTGTCTACTTCTCTCGCCTGCCCACCCCTTGTCACCTACCCACCTCTCTCACCTGTCTACTTCTCTCGCTTGTCTACTTCTCTCGCCTGCCCACCTCTCTGTCACCTATCCACCTCTCTCGTCTGCCCACCCCTTGTCACCTACCCACCTCTTTCGCCTGTCTACTTCTCTCGCCTGCCCACCCCTCTGTCACCTACCCACCTCTCTCGCCTGCCAACCCCTGTCGCCTACCCAGCTCTCTCGCCTGCCCACCTCTCTCGCCTGCCCACCTCTCTCGCCTGCCAACCCCTATGTGTATAAGAGACAGCCATCAAGACGAGAGTTATCTGCTAGACCATCAAGACGAGCGGTATCTGCTAGACCATCAAGACGAGCGTTATCTGCTAGACGAGCGGTATCTGCTAGACCATCAAGACGATCAGGATCTGCTAGACCATCAAGACGAGCGGTGTTTGCTAGACCATCAAGACGAGCGTTATCTGCTAGAAGAGCGGTATCTGCTAGACCATCAAGACGAGCGTTATTGCTAGACCATCAAGACGAGCGGGATCTGCTAGACCATCAAGACGAGCGATATCTGCTAGACCATCAAGACGAGCAGTATCTGCTAGACCATCAAGACGAGCGGTATCTGCTAGACCATCAAGACGAGCGTTATCTGCTAGACTATCAAGACGAACGTTATCTGCTAGACCATCAAGACGAGCGTTTTGTAGTTATATAACATTTATTCGTCCATTTTTATGCATACGTTGATAAAAAATAACAATGCTGTGACCCGTGATCGATAAAAATATGGTAATAAAAAAATTAAATGTTAAATAATAAAAAATAAGGTACTATATGGTCTGGTACCAGGTCATGGTAATCAATAGGCAGTCGATCTCTACGCGCTTCAAGTCCACAATTTTCCTTAAAATTACTGGAATTTAAGACATTTTACAGCGACCCTGAAGGCTGAAATACAAGCCTTTGCAACATCGACGAATGGCTGGTGATAAATAATTCAAATTATCCGTTCGAGTTCATGCCGTGGAAATTATCGCCACTAAAAAGTGGATTGAATTACACACTTTGGAGGTCATAGCTGAGACTATAAACTTTCAAGATATGTGACGTAGGAAAACACTAGTTCTTCAAAATATCTTTAAACTTTAGAACGGAGCCGCTTTAGTCGAGTCTGAACATCAAAGTTCTTGTCAATGACAGTTATCGCCATTGAGAGCTAGCGTAAATGTTACCGCCAATGATGGTTATTGTTAAAGTTATCGTTAACGAAAATTTTCGTCACAGTTATCGTCAATTTTATGTCTATGAATTCACACTTTATCAACATTTTTTGCGATGATTTACTTGCAAACATTATTCTACTTGAATGTAATTTATGAGCCAGAACCAGTAGAGCGCCAACCGTTATTTCAGCACGCGCAGCACTATTACCGTCCTGACCGTGCAGCACTATTACTGTCCAGACCGTGCAGCTCTATTACTGTCCAGACCGTGCAGCACTATTACTGTCCTCCCTGTCGCCTACCCACCTCTCTCGCCTGCCTACCCCTTGTCACCTACCCACCTCTCTCGCCTGTCCGTGGCAGGCGGAGCTGTGCAGCGCGGTGCAGGAGAAGGAGCTCAGGTCGCAGTTGGCGGGACGCTGGCTCTGGTTCAAGACGAGCCTCGCGCGCAGGCCGCTGCTGCCGCCTTCCCTGCAGGTATGTCGCTCTAGTGGCCGTACTACGTCGCCTGCCGCCTGTTTTTCTATGATGGTGGTAGTCATGCTGACTATGTTGTTCTGTGATGGTGGTGGTCATGCTGACTATGTTGTTCTGTGATGGTGGTGGTCATGCTGACTATGTTGTTCTGTGATGGTGGTAGTCATGCTGACTATGTTGCTCTGTGATGGTGGTAGTCATGCTGACTATGTTGCTCTGTGATGGTGGTAGTCATGCTGACTATGTTGTTCTATGATGGTGGTAGTCATGCTGACTATGTTGTTCTATGATGGTGGTAGTCATGCTGACTATGTTGTTCTATGATGGTGGTAGTCATGCTGACTACCATACGTACTATAATTAGCTTGATGACGGTCATGCTAACCATTCAACTCATAACTATTACCATCATGATCATGTTTCTGATGTTTGTCTTTTCATGATGATTTTCGTGATCACAAATGAAGTTTATTATGAAGATGCTGATGTATCGTAATTAACACTCTACCGCCTGACACGAGTAACCGGAGCAATATCGTCACAAGCCTATTTCCCAAAAATGGATAGGTTCTAGTTAGCCCAAAATGACTTGCACTGATGGTTGCTGCCACGTACGACAACTTTAAAATGTTCTCTGTTGCATAAAAACGTCCTCAGGTTGCTACAGTCAATAGTTCAAGTATAATTTGAAATTATGTAAACAAACAGTTCACGCATTTAATTTGAAAGTTATGTTTCCGGATAGCGACATACGGCGGTAGAGGGTTAAAGGCTCTGATGCCAACATTCTTAATGATAAGTGCCGAATTATAATTAAATTTATCATTGCAAATATTTGTCCTGTTTTGCCATGGATTCGAACACAATTGAACCACAGTAGAAATTTAGTCAAAATATGCAATGCTGAATGGTAATTTAAGTCAGAAATCCCCTCAATATTTTGCGTAAGATGTTTAGCCCAACGGTATTTTTTAAATCTCATGCAAACTGGTTAGTTAATTTATGGACGCATGTTCCATTGATGAATAAATTACTATGTTTCCTCTATATCATTCATTTGATGAAACAATTGTTGGAAGCTGAAATAATATCGCAATAATTTGGTACCACGCTGGCATTTAACTACAATTTCCCGCTGCGCTTTCACTGAATGTAAACCTTCAAGAATATTCGAAAATAGTTCTCACTTTTGAGTATTTTCGCTTGCATGTGTTTTAAAATATTTACTTTGATCAAATATTTGCAATAAAACAATTTTACGAATGTTTGGAAAGCACCATGATCAAACTATTCCGTTTGTGCCTCTAAATTCTGAAGCGATTCATCCAACAGGCGCTCCCAATGTGGAGCCTTACGCCTGTGTCGACCCAGCCCAAAAATGAGATCAACTCTAAATCCCTAAGTGCAATCACAAATGATTCTAAGGTTAGACATCGTACGAACTTTTCTCGTTATGATGTAAATGTGGACGTTCACAGCGCTAAGCAAATTCAGAAACCTGGCAGTAGAAATGCGGATAATTTAGCAGGTGAAGATCAATTGCATAAAAAAATGTTCGTTCAGTTTGCATCAAATAACGCGTGCACTTCCACTCCTCGACGCGGCAAGAAAAACCAGGACCTCTTTTATGCAAGTGGCGAGACAGTAAATCCCTACGATAAGAATGGTATACCGGATGTACGTGAATCTTTTCCAATTGACAAAATTGGAAATTTAGAACTCCCTGACGCTGCAAAATTAACACGCAGTGATACTCAGGCAAATCCTCTTTCCTTGACTGGTGCAAACAATCGCTTGCAGCAATTGTCTCAGCCTAACAAAGATTTCAGCAATGTTGTTTCCAAAAATGTTGAAATTAAAGCTACTTTACCAGCCAATTTAAATTCCACTGTGAAAAAGCCACTCTTTCCATTTAGTAATCCACGGAAAACTGATGGTAAAATATTCTACAAAAACCTGTCTAGTACGGCGCAAAATTCAACATCAATTCCAGTCTCGATTAATTTTAATTGGGACAAGCAAATGGGGGTCGTTGATCCCGCCGCTGCTCTCTTAAGGCAACCAACGGAACACATCATAAGTATTGAAGAAAAATCAACCAGGAATTATGGCAGTCCACTGAGTCGTAAAAGTTGGGAAGCAAATTCCAAAACTGATTCTAAGAGACTTCTTGAATGTAGCCTTGGACTTTCTGCGGCTGCTTCCGTGCGCGGAGAAAATTGTTGTTTACTAAATGCTGGTCACATCAAAAGGCAATCAGCATTAGTTACATCTGCTTTCCCTAGTACAAAAAACGGCAATGACCGTTTTTCGTCCGAAAACATGGAGCCAGTTGCTGAGTTTGCGAACTTGAAACCAGAGTCTAGAAGGGAGATAAATTTTCTGGCTCACCCAACAACTTTGAACATTGCAAAGCAAGCCACTTTCTCAGTGCAGCACGGAAAAACGTACTATAACATTCAAACTCGAAAGATCAAACGATCAAATGGATATTTTGACTTCTCAAGTATTATCACCAAAAAGAAATCCCGTATTGTGGGACGTAGGTTTCAGTGCAGGACTCACCGTCCTTCAATGTTTACGGAAACTTCACAAATTTATTGCCCTCCAAATGAAAATAAAGTAAAAGGAGTTACTTTGCTTCGTGACGCGTTTGAATCTCGTGATTTCGGATATCAATCATCGCACATTGAGACTTCATCGTTCCCAGCAGTGATTCGTAAGAGATGTAGAGGAGTTGGCGTTCCTCAAAGAGCGAGTTGTTTCCTGATTAATAAAAAAACAAATTTCGCTCAGCAAAAGTCTGAAATTCGCTGCCTTAAAATGAGACTTCATCAAATGTTACAAAAGCTCAGGAGACGAGAAGCGCAAATCGATCTTGCACGAATGGAAAATTTCGAACGTTGTCGATATTTTTATCCAAGTGTTTTGGATGACGCGAGTGATTCTCTCTCAGCGAAAGTTGTAAATTCATCGCATGCCTGGGACGCGGAAGCATTGGCATCAACCCGCAATAATTATATCGATGCGAAAAACGTATCGACCACGAAGGCACAACTCGTGACGACTGTATCCGTCTCGGAAATTACAGACTCAACTTATCCCAAAAAATTAACTATTGGCTTCCCTCATCCAACAGGTGAGCAACATGAAACATCTCGACTGCATCACCGCTAAACAATTTCTTTCAAAATCTAGTTCTGACCGTAAATCATGAACAAACATTCTCTTGATCCAATAAAATGTCAGAGTAAAATTAAATGTCTGCAGGTTTTTCCCCTCAGCTTTTTCTTAATTAAATCTGTTGCATGAGTGTCGTGAACATTATAACAGACCAGCAACAGCGCATTTTACTTCAGTATTGCATCTTCAATAATTATTTCACTTGTTCTGTTTAACAGCAAATTTTGTACGTAAATGTGCTGGTGTTCTTTCGGTTATATTCATTCCTTGTTCTAGGTGAGATCGGTTCGTCGACTTGCAACTTGAAGTCTTCAACTAGAGTGATAAAAAATCCTGCAAGACAATGCTCGAAACTTGTCCCCGTTTCTGATAGCCAACAAGCTACTGAATTGGAGTACTTCATGAAGACAAACGAGCTGAATCAAGAAGGAAATACTACACTACAGAATTCATCAAAATCCACGACGGTTTATGCAAGTGAAAGGGCTTCCGACGCATTTAACAGCATTTCAAAACCCCTTTCTCTGTTTGGTAACAGATTTCCTCTTCCAACAGCTAATTTAGAACCTAGAAATTTTCAGCAAATGAGCAGCTCGTCGCGATTAATTCCAATAAATTCAGCTATGTTGGTACCTGCATCGATGTCACAGGAGGCATCTGCAGCCCAAAAAGGATCGATCGAAATGCCTAATGATACTTGTTCTCAATTGCCACATTCAGAGGCGCCAAAACGAGAAAATTTAGAGCAGGGACCAGAAGAATTCTTTTCGGTACGCGAAACCGTCGGCTCAGATCAATCACTGCCCATTGAGTCCGATGCCCACGCATTGCCCGAGACTTCCGCGAGTGCGAAAACGGGGACACATCGAAGTACGCAGAAGAACATACCCATTATCGACACTGCAATTTTAAAATCTTTCAGAAACAAAGCTCCTAAAAACCTCAAGGTTTCCAAAGTAATAGTCATACATAAAGAGCCGGCCAAGCTGGAAGTGAATTACGATCATGAACGAGTGACCGACTTTTGCGTGCACAATCAAAGTAAAGATATCCTCGTGGATGGCGAGCGTGACCGAAGCGAAGATATCTTCGTGGAACAGCTTTCCGCGTACGACTTGCCAGGCGTTAACACGAAGACTGCAGTCATGACCATAGAAGATCCCGATGTTTATTTTAATAGGTCATTGAAATCGTAACTAAGTTAATGACCTTGTTGAGTTTTTCAGCTTTCATTGGTTTTAGTACAAACTACGATGAAGATCCATTGTAATCTTGCTCTGAAATGTGTATTCTAACCATACGATTTCATTTTTCCTGAAAGTAATTAAATACTTCGAAAACTATGAGCATTTTACCTTATAAAATACAACAGAAATTAAGTTTTTTCTTGTTGGGAGGGCAAGGCTGGGAGGACTTTAACCGGGAAAATTTTATTATCGGGAAAATAGGCTTTATATTCGAACAATTCATGAATCATAAGCATAGAGAAGTAGGTGCAGTTCTTTATGGTTGTGCAATGTGCAGGCATGAATGACAGCATAAGTACAATAACTGGAAGTGAATGAAAACGGGCTGCAACGTGGATGAGAAAACTTATTAAAGAGTAATCCCATGCGCGAGTGCATAAATAATTAATGAATGCCAGTTTTTCACAGTGCAGCTTCTAGAATATGCGTGCACAAACGAAAGTCTGCACGAATTGCGACTTCAATAAAAGATGCATAAAATGATGACTGCGGATAGACAGAGGCAATATATGATGAAAGTGAATGGAACAAAGGACTTTCTACACAGCTCAGTGAAATCATAATAGATTCAACGTTCATGTTCGAGTACTAAGTGGCGTACTGAAGGAGCGGTCGCGTTAAGGGCGCAACCTCCATACGCACCTTCATAAAGGACGGTCCATATTCTTATAGTTCTTGTGTGCTTGGCGCTTACTGCGTACAGTATTGAATTGAAATGGTCTCAGGTGAGGATATTTCATCTGCAACGATTCGGTTGGAACACTTCGTTTTGCCACCTCGATATGGAAATAAAACATACCTGAGAAGATTAAATTAATATCTTTTTAAAAGTCCTGCACTTCGAATTCACCCGTTCCTGTGCGCGCCACCGTTGAGCTCGCGGTGTCTGACTGCAGGTCTCAGTTGTGAGGTTAAGTTATTATGTAGGTAGGATGTCTTACATCAAGTTATTATGTAGGTAGAATTCATTACATTTCCCTTCTCTGTCTCTCTCGTGCGGGCGGCCGACGTCCCGTGTAAGCGACCTCTTGTTCGAGTGTCTTAGTTTCTGTTGCTTGTCACTTCGTCTCTGAGATGCTAACGCTGCTTCTTTCGAGCTAACTTCAACGGCTTGGATAATTGAGACCTTCCGCCCCTAGTGGGTGATGAACAATTTTGATTTGAGAATCTTTCGATATCTGAGACCTTCCACCTCTTTGGTGATGTTTATCTTGACTTTCGGTTCGAGATAGCTAAACAGCTGAAGCGCTAGTTACCATGTGGCCAGTGGCCACTCAGCTAACTAGCTAACTTCGATTACACCCGATCCCACAATGAATCGCTGAATCACAAAGAGAAAAAACTTATCTAGCGACTGAATTATTATGAAGTTAGGAGTAAACCTAATGTCGGTGATAAACATTCACAGTTTGAAAACTATGTTTAATTTGATCTCGCCAAATTCACAGAAATTCAAACCACAATTCCTTAATCCTAAATTAACGTGATTGTAAAGCTGCTCTGTAGAATCAAAAGGAACTTGAAAGCAGGCCATAAATGCTGGAAAAATCCGAGAGGATTTCACAAGTGATGACTAAAAATGACTATTCTTAATAAATACTAGAGTAACTCTTAACTCAACACTCGGAAACATAAGAGTTGAGTTTGGTAATGAGTTACCGGTAAAAAGATTATAATACTGCTAAGGCTAAAGAAAATCATGTATTGTAGTCCCAATGAAACCGAAGTTCGCAAATTGAGTAAACGTGCTTCACATACATGCTTCTGCCACACTTACAAAAATGACTCAGGTCGAGTATGTGACAAGAATGGAGGATTAAGGAATTCTCACTGTCTCTGTTTCCTTTTCTTCTTCAAGAAGACCTCACTACGATGCCTCATGAAGGCAAATGGCTACTAATTCTTTTGCTTTACTTAAAATAAGAGTAAAAATGAATGGATACCAACACTAAAATATCATACCGTTACAGGTTTTACTAAAAGAATCAAAAATACGTCCCTGGCACACGTAAACTTGTCTTCCGTCATAATAGTCTGAACACGTCGGATTTGTAATCATCCAAACAACTCTGATTTAAAATGAAATTACATGGAATATCGACAAATTATACGGCAACCGAAAACAAGGAATGCCAAAAAAGCTAAGAATATTGAATCAAATCACAAGCACGGCACGTTAAGAACACATTATTTCTGCATAGTTAGCATCGTCAAAAATAATTGTTTTGTTAGCAACCCAGCAGCCAATCAGGAGTCGGGTTATTCGCTTAGCCTGCCAATAACCGCACGCTGAGGTGCTCACCAGTAAAACTAGCAATTCTAAGTCTTCCTAAGTATTTTTATAATGATGCAGCTGTAGATAAATCAACTAATCGTCAGAGGAATCAAGTCTTTTCAAAATGAGAAGGTCGAGCCATCGAAAAATTAGAGGAATTCACAGGCCTTTCTCTTGATCGAATATTAACACGTTGACTCCGAAGTGGGCGTGCCACGAAGTGTATTTCTCCAAGACGTAGTTGTACATAATTCAGTGTTGCCAGATGGCCTAACAAACGGCAAAGTCCGCGAACAAAAAAAGACCCAAAAAAGGCCTATAAATCAATATATAGGTACTAGTATATTTGTAGGTTCCGGTGTAAAAATTCCATTTCTATTTTGTGCAGTTTTTTAAATTTAATTAGGAAGTACCTCTATCTTAAATTTTAGCCCGCCAACTCAATTGAAAAAATTAAATCGCGGAATTTGTCTGGAAAAAACACCGTCTGACAGCCCTATTTCAAAATAGTACAAAAAATGAAATAATAGTACAAGATGAAGCAATCAGAATCAACGTGTTAATATCAATCAAGGGACTGGTAAAAAAAAAAGATATTCAGCCAAAAAGGTTTATATCGTGGTATAAGTTTGAATGTAATTTTAGTGAACGATTGAAATGCGCGCATCTTCCTAAACCTCAACGATTCTCCATATTTGAGATATGCTGAAGCTACCAGTAAGAAATACCCATTCTTTCCAGAAATATTCCGATTTTTCAATAATTTGAAAATATAAATGTAAGACAACACTTTTTGATGATATTCATTTAAAATTGGAACTTACTCGTAATTAGGCTAGCATTAATATTTTATTCACCCTCTATAATACCTGAATCAATGAAAATCTATAAGTTACTTCCAGCCACACCGCGCTTCATTACCGAGAAGCTACGAGATTCTGAAACCGTCGAGCGATGAGGCGTGAGGCGTCATTCAATGAGTAAGAAATACTGGCACGACTCATGGAAATATGTAGTTCGATGCTGCGTGATCTCAGGGGCCAGCCGAGTGATTAGATCATATGATTAAAAACTGAAGGTCCAACCGAGTGATTAGATTCTCTGATAAAAATTCAGGGGCCAACCGAGAGATTAGATCATATAATTAAAAACTGAAGGTCCAACCGAGTGATTAGATTCTCTGATAAAAATTCAAGGGCCAACCGAGAGATTAGATCACATGATTAAAAACTGAAGGACCAACCGAGTGATTAGATTCTCTGATAAAAAGCTGCAAGTCCCCCATCAATTACAGGAAATAGCGCTATGGAGCGTCAGGTGAAGAAATGTACGACTATCGTTTAGGAATAGGCTTGCTTGGACTTCATGAGGAAGAAGTAAGGCCTTTTAAGCAAGTGAAATTATGGATCCTATGAGGGTAGCAACTCGTCCTGTGAGAAGAGGATAGCAGCCTCGTCCTGTGAGGAGAGGATAGCAACCTCGTCCTACGAGAAGAGGATAGCAGCCTCGTCCTGTGAGGAGAGGATAGCAGCCTGGTCCTGTGAGGAGAGGATAGCAGCCTCGTCCTGTGAGGAGAGGATAGCAGCCTCGTCCTACGAGGAGAGGATAGCAGCCTCGCCCTACGAGAAAAGGATAGCAGCCTCGTCTTCTGAGCCACATGGCTTCGTCTCGAGCGCCGCCTGCGCGCGGTGACGAAGCATGTGATGGTTCAAGTTGGACCGGTCCGCTGTTCGGTAGGAGCATTTAGAACAGGCGAAGGGCTTCTCGCCAGTGTGCAGGCGCATGTGTGTTGGCAGGTAACTCTTGGCCATGCCATTGCCACACACGGGGCACTCGACTCGCTTGCTGGCAGGCCCCGCAGCAGCGTTGTTGGCGGCTGATGATGAAGATGATGCTTGGCACATGAAGTTGGCACCCGCCGCTGCAAGAGTCAGGGCAGCGGAGGATATGGACGCCGAGTTGACGCTCCTGTTTGAAAGCATTTGTCCAGGGTTGCCGAGTAGCAGGGACTGCTCAGGGAAGGAACCGCCTGCAGGAGGGAGGCTAACGCCACCCGCAGGTCTGTTCACCCCCGATGCCGACGGCAAAGACAAGGAAGAACCCACAACGTCGGTTAGGATACTCGCGGCCAAGAATTGATCTGACGGTGCCAAGGAAGCGAGGTATTCATTCTGTGGAAATAAATCGCTGTTAGCAATGATAATAATGAATATATTTCAGTAGACACTAGAAATACATAAACTTTGAGATCAAGGCAAGGTCGTCACAAGTAACATAAGAAAAATAAGCGTGAAACAAATTGTGGAAATCATTTTTTTGTACTCACTAAGAATCTCTCTTAATACGTGTAGCAAAAAAATACCAAATTGTTTATTTCGCTTAAATTATCAAGCAGTACGTTTGTAACTGAGCTTTAGTAATTCCATTGAATCGTGAGCTTATTTCCTTACTTTTCTCAACAAAATTGTGTTTTCGGGTTTGATTTCATGATTTGAAAAACAGATGTTGCGAGTTGATGAATAAAATAACCGAGCCGAAACTGACATTTCTCACATGAAAAAACGGTGTAACTTTGTGTACTAAGTCAGTAGCTGTAGAGTTTTTCTACGTTTCCTATGTATACCATTACAAAATTCGAATAGTATACCTCGCCTATACCTGTGGAATGGGCACGGTTTGAATGCCCATAACGAAGTTACGGAACGAAGTGTCAATGAAACAAGTGTCGTGGCAGAATATTCTACTCTCGGTGTTTGCCGCTTCAGAATTATATAGGAGTCATTTATTTACAGGGGATTTCGCAGTACACAGATGCTTCTCCTTTTCCAACATATCAGTAGTCGTATCATTTAGAACCATGTGATCTAGATTCTAGAGCAACATGATATAGAACTGCATGAAGTAGAATGGCGAGAGGCTGACTTAAAACACAAGATTTTTAAATTGATAGAAATGGTGCAACCCTCTTGTTCAGTAACAGGAAAACCCGATAAACGGAATTCAAACTGCACTCAACAGCAGGGGATTCAAGTTCCGACTTGGTAACTACATTATAAAGCCGTTAGATTAAACTAAATCGAAGATTAAAAAACCGACAAATTTTATACTGACAACCCTTTTACGATTCAAATAATTTTTTTACACGAATCTGAGTATCTTAAAATCAAATAAAAATTGAAATAAATCCTAAAACAAGCAGAATATGCAGAAGCATTGTACCAAATAATTTAAGGTTTTTAATATATTATTAAAATGGAACACAAACACGCACTTGCATGAGCAATTCGTTCAGAATGGCAAACTAAAACATATTATCCGCTGCTAAATTGAAATGAAAACTTATGTGTAACCAAGTAATCTACATCATAAGGAAACTCAAAGCACTCTACTACCAGGATCTCTCACACAAGCTACTTGAAGGCGAATGGTCGAGAACTCGTAATGCCAGCCTGGAACAAAGACTACTGGGAGCACATGCAAACTTTCCACTTGCTCCGACTTGGACGGAATGAGAAATGAAGAGATAATTGTTATAAATAAGAAATTCTCATAAACTTCTACCGGCGAAAGTTCGAATTAAAGCAAGTAATTAATCGCCAATATCCCAATAATCGATATCATTAATAATATCACGGTGGTTCATCAAACACATTCGAGGTACATTGGCAGCAGTTCAAAATGGAGACCCAGCTTGACAGGCGTTTCCCTTCAGCTTCAAATTCACATAAAAACTAAACTATAGGCGAAATTTCAAGAAAAACCCATCCCTTAATGGTTATGAAAAATTCAATTCTATGTTGACTTAATCAAAAAATGCTAATCGATTCCATTGATCTCGATCATTACTATCTCTTTCTCTTGATTCACAAATGATTCGACGGATCGGCTAGCAACTTTACTTGTCCGAAGCGAAGTATAGTGTAGTAACGCGAAACAAAGTATGATAAGCCTTACAGAAGAAATCTCAGTAATAATTACTCTTTACACTGCGGTTACTTTTTGTCTCCCCAAAATCAACGCTCTAACGTATCACTTTGAAGCGGTCACAACCAAGCCCCTTCCGAGGACGCGTTCAAGTCCAAAGCAGCGCCTCCGTCCGCTGCCAAGAGAGCCTCTCCCTCGAGCGGATGCAGCTTAAAGACGTGCCGCCGAAAATTTGACTTATCGCCAGTTTTGTAGTGGCATTTTTGGCACGCAAAGATCTTGTCGCCAGTGTGGGTGCGGATGTGACGTCTCAGATTGGCACGACTGATGTTGACGCCACAAACAGGGCACGACGTATGAGGTGCTCGGCGAAGCCCAAAGCGATCCTTGGAACCCAGCCCTCCATCATCGTGAGAAAGACTGCGTGGACCGGACACAATTGGATGGAAAACATCCAGCGAAGTGTGAGCGTCCTTGTCACTCCACCAGAAGCTATTGTGAGAAAAGTGAGTGCGTTCGGCCGAGACGCCGACACCGCTTCTTGCCTGCACAACCGAGACCTCAAGTTAGAGCCAAGCACAGGAGAAGCAGCTCCAAATAGTCCAACCATTTCAAGTAAACATGGTAAACATGTACAAATCACCTAAGAGTAATTAAAAATCACCGATTCATGTACTGTACTTAAACTCATTGCGGATTGAAGTACTCATGCTGCCCGATGGATCAACGGCAGCGCAAAATGATACTGGAAATCGACTCACTTTTTTTAATCAACTAGCCGCGTAGACGAAATGAACGAGAAATATATAGTTTTAGGCCCGCAGTATGGATGACGCTTGATAGTTTAATTTTTCAATGAATTTAAATAGTCCCCAGGATTAGAAATCGTCATTCTGCTAAATGCCTTTAGACCCAAAGGCTGATACGGAATAATAAACGGAGTCGCCAATTTATTATTATTGTAAGTCATCTGGAGCATTTTTTCGCTGATAAATTGCAGAATCACCAGTCAATGTTAATTGCGTGGTCGCATTCCCTCGATTAACAGGTCGAAACTGGACACTGATCGAAATTGGTCTCTGGTAGAAGCTAGAAGAATTGAAACTTTCGTACAATTTATTATCCATTTCAAAGAGAATTGTTAACAACAAATTCTCCAAAACGTATACAAATACTAAGCAAAAAATGTGACCGTTCCAGGCTGAGAACTCAGCTTTAGCCAACAAATATTTAAAATAACATAATAAAAGAAAACCGAAATTAGCTACTTAACTTAGCCTAGAAAACCAATTGTATTTAATCTATATTTCATAATACAACTAAACCACATAAGCTTCATCAGAAAATTTTATTTCGTGGATGAAGTCTAACGAAAGAGGCAGAAAGACTGTGCGTACTGACAATTCATTCAACTCAAGCCGATTTGCACAACAATATAAATTAATAATCACTAAAACACAGATTTATTTCGTTTAAAAACTTCACTCAACATCCGGGTAATTATTTAAGAATAAATGCACAAGTTATGCCCTAACATACACATTATCACCGAAAACACTCAATATTCAGTGCAGTTAATGTACCTACGACATTTTTATAGTAATAAATGGAGTACGCAGTAGAAACCACAATTGGAATCTAGATGATAACGAGCACATTTAAAAGGAATCACTGGAAGAGCCAGTTCAAAACTAACAACAACTTGCTCACATTAATTAGGCATAAATTGCAAGTCCCTGTCAAGAGTCCTAGCGCAAGTCACGCATCATGCATGGGGCGCAAATTTTGGCAGAAGCATTAACGCCATTCACGGTTGATAAACGCAATTCGAGTTAATCTCCAGGAGCAAATAACTCGACCATTTTACCGGCGTGGTCAGGCAACGTAGTCAGGTTGATGCAACGCGCGAATGTGTTTAGTCAAATTAGAGGGATCCGAGGCTCGGTAAGGGCAACTGGGGCATGCATGTGGACGCTCCCCAGTATGTGTTCTCACATGCACCCTCAAGTGCGAGCGGGACTGAGCACGATGGCCACAGACAGTGCAAACGTTCGCAGTTCTCAGGTATCGTGAATGGTAGCGGACATGCACGCGCAACTTGGCCACGTCTTCGAATGTCCGGTTGCACACTGGACACGCAAGAGATGCGCCAGAATTCAACATGATCTCAGACGGTAGGGCTTGAGCTGAATGCAGGGCCGAAGCGGCGACAGAAGAAGGGTCCTGAGTGACATAAGCGTGTGCTGAAGTTACGTATGAATGCGCTGAAGTAGCGAGGCTTGGGGAGGTGAAGGGGTTCAGTGAGGAAGATGAAGGCAGCAGGTGCTGCATCACTGCGTCCTGCAACAATAGAGAGCAGCGCTGTCAGAATCATCGAGATTCTTATATTCAACCTACATCCATGATTTGATAAGTAAGCTGCATGCATTGAGAGACAGCTTTAATTTCGTACGACGTAATCAGTCTTCCTAATCTCAAGTATTTTACGCGCTTAAACATGAGCGAAGTCTCAGTTTACACCATTTTTCCTTATTTCTTTCAAGGCTACGAGTAGTGAAGAAATTGAATAAAATACGAGAAATTGTGTAAGGGTACGCACACAGTGAAAGCAGGTTTGCCCGCGCGGGCAACCTGCTCCAACCTGCCACAAGAATGAACATAGGATAATAATGTAAGTGTTCACAGTGAAAACCTGTACGAATAGGCTTCTATATTCTATGGTTTCAGGCGCCAGACTGAGCAGGTAACCAGCACGCTGGCAACCTGCTTTCACTGTGTGCGTACCCTAATACAAGACCTACATTACAAGCTCCTGGAACAAAAAACAAATTCCAGGAATGAAACAATATATCACATTCAGTAACGTCTTAAACTAGCGCTGCAGACTGAAGAATCTTCTATTTCAAATTCGGATTATAGTTGACCGCTTTTCTTTTATGTTCATTTTCGTCGTACAAACTGCACTGCTTTTGATGTATTTAATACTTGCTGTAACGCGTAAAACGCGCGTATGTTCTTCATTTCTCTGATAGCTTTTGAACATTTTTGCTGTTTATTGTGAATCAATGAGTTCTTTACAATTTCGCTGTAAAACCATCTAAGGATAAACAACGGAGAGGCTTGCGCTCATTAAATAGCACAACTTGAATTCGGTATGGAGATAAAATAGAAGGTAACAATAACGTAAAAATACGCCACGATTTAAATTTCAACGAATTTTCAAAAGCAATAAAATTTGAATAAATAAACACCAGTTAATGTTAAGGATACAAAAAAGGGTATTCTTATTTTCATCCAGTTTTTATTCAAAATAACATCAAAGAAGAACATAATACATCTATTTACAGAGGCTCCAGTACTTGTACAGAACTAACTTGTGTAGGTTACCGAGGAAAATAAGAACAAATTAAACAATCCAAATTTGTAACTAACCTCATCTCAACAATAATAATAAAAAAATTGAAGTTTTGTACCCGCACAGTATCATTCAAACCTTTAATTAAAAAAAAATACCAAGCTGAATCAGATCAAAAATCTGTGCAGCAGTACAGTTTAAATCGAAGCTTCATCAATTTTGAAAATATCATCCGCAGCTGAAATAAATAGCATGATCGCTATAGAAAGAAGTTCAAATTATTCCGTTTCTAATACGAACAAGTCGTCATAAGAAATTTTAGTTTGAAGCATTGAAGAACGGAATATGACCAAATCAACTTTGAGTTATTCCGGAACATCCGCACTACGTTTTTACATCATGAAGAAGAAACCAGGACACGGAGAGCACATATTTGTTGCAAGTCCCAAAGCAAGGTTAACTCGGTGATGCGCTTCTCGCTTCCCTAATGTCACGTCATCATGTTTCATCGCTTCAATCTTAAAATCAACATAACATTTCCAAACAAATCCGTGCAAGCAAAGGATACTAAATTAGTTTTTATAGAGAAGGGATCCCCAAATTCAAAAAAAAAATAACCACCTTATGAATTTGTTGGGCTTGCATCGACGTCAGATTTGAATAACAAAAAAATAATGAAAAACATGTTAGCATGTTTAGCTAACGTCAGACCCCTCGGTATCGACGATTTAGTAGATTCCTGGATTAGAACTTATCAGACTGCACTGGCTCCTGATGATGCTTCCTGGAATGCCTGGCTAGAGCACTAGGATCTCCACTGCGAAAGCCGCAGATTGGACATTGTAGTGGCTTCTCGCCCGTGTGCGTACGCAAGTGCTTCCGCAGGTCGGACGCATAGGCACATGACTTTCCACAAACCGAACATTGGTGCTGCCGGTTCCCTGACATTCGTTCATGGTATGCCATATGACGGCGTAGTAATACAGGATGTGCATACTGGCGCTGGCATATGGAACATGTGTAAGATTCTCCTTCAAAGTTGGAGCAGGTGGCATGACCGGCGGGGGTAAGGGCTTCTTGCGAACGCGCCCGAGAAACGTAGCTCGGGAGTAAACTGCTCCGGTTCAACGCTATGTCTGGATCCCACAACCCAAGCTGTGAGTAACCTTCGCTCCCATAGTTCCCCTGTAACGGAACAACTCAGCATCAGGCAATAGTCATCGTAGAAATCTGAGACAGCAACGAGCATTCCAACATTTAATCCTACTTGATACCTACGTTCAACTCAACGTTATTGCACGAGAGAGTTAGTCCAAATTATCGGCATAATTTCATTTCTGTCTATAGCACGCCACCATACCAAGTTCACCGGTTGATTAAACAAACTTTGTGAGAGAAACCAACGCAGCAATCGACCAGCACCTACTTAAGGAAGGAAACATTGCGTCGTCAAACGTCCGCACCGACTAACGATAGATGCATAATTCTCGCGTTTGTGAACGTTTCCATGTTCAATATAGGAACATTTAAGCTGAGACGTTCCATTTATTGGAAAATCTGGTCCGAATTTTTTTCAAAATGAATCCCTTCCTGTGTGGTTTTTGATGTGCCGAGACAAACTGCTTGGGTCTCCTGTTCGGTACGAACAAAAATTGCACTGAAATGGTTTTTCGCCAGTATGAATTCTCAAATGCTTCTTCAGGTTTGCAGCGAAGGTGCAAATTTTGTTGCAATACGGGCACTGATAGCGTTGCTTGCCCATCGTTCTGTGGTACTTCAGATGTCGATCAAGCTGCAAACTATTACTGAAGGTCTTGCCACACTCGGAGCAAGATAAAGAATCACTGTGTTGCTGCATCGTCTCAGAGGTGGAAGTCCTCGCAAAGTAATGTGGTTGCGTTCGATCTGGAGGTAATCTGTGCAGAGCAACTGGCGAGGTCAGAAAGCTGTCAACGGCCTGGTGGTCAACCTCGGAGGGAGGGGCTCTGCGTGGCTGCAGTGAGAAATCGAAACCGGGCCCAGGTGCACGACCCAGAACTGAGCGGCCGGGCATGAGGGCCTGTAACAAAACAAACGCCCATGAGCTCTTTGGCCGGCTGAGTTTCTACTCAATATCCCTCTGCGTCAGACGACAATCGAGTCCAGCCATTCGCCTTGATAATCATCAAAGATTCAATGGCCAGAATAATGACTGACAATCAGAGACAGCGCAGGCATGTAACGCGATGAAGTGGCTCAACTTCACAATAAATGGAAGCCACAAATTAGGCCTCTTGATCATCTGCGATTTCAAAGCAGCATTCACTGTAGGAAAATTTTATAAAAAATAGAAGCGTGGGTAAAGGATATAACACGTTTAATTTGAAGAAATTTTACTTCTGTTACATATTTATTTTTCACCACATAACCTAAGTATTAAATTTACGTTGATTGAGAAGTCAATTTGCAGAATATTTAGCAGCCCAACATTAGAGTTATTTCAAAATTTTTCGATACGAAAACTAGCTTAAATTAAAGTAATGTAAAGAACAAAGTACAGTGCAGATTGGAAATCATGACAGTTCATTGAGCAATAAAAATAATTCGTTGGCAAAATAATCATTTCGGGAACCTTAAAGTTGTGACAAATACGTCATACCAGCAATATTTACATCATTCCTCGCAAGAAACATATTTATAAAATTTATCAGAGTAGGTATAGTAAGCTTGAAATTTGACAGTAATATTTGGTAAAACTAAATAAGTACACAGATCGTTCATAGATTTCCGTTTCGTGCGTGTCATTTTCTGAATGTGCAACAGATAAGATACTATTTCTTACGCAATTAATTTCCAAACTAAGATCTGACGCTAATAATTATATTCTATTGAATTGAAGCATGCAGCACGACATAAGACCAAATTGGTACGTTCGAAAAATAGGAACAAGCACAAAAAATGAAGATATTCTGTCGCTTCCTCAAAAGAATCGAATATTGTTGTTTAGATTCTTTCTACTGTCCTAAATAACCATTTTAATAGCTTTTGGTGACTCGAATAGTTGTGAAAGACTGTAAAAAGAGATTATATAATAGTTATCAGTACTATAACCACAACTAAAGAGCTTGAGGCGCATGAGTGAGGAGATGTTGGGATAAGTTACTGCTATCACCAGTGCGGTATGAACAGAAACTACATGCAAAAGGTTTTTCGCCCGTGTGCACTCGCATATGCTTCCGTAGGTCACTTTCGTACACGCAAACTTTGCCGCATACGGAACACGGAAAACGCCGTAAAGAGGATTGCTTGTGGTAATCAAGATGTCTCTGGAATCGGCGATGAGTTTCGATTGTTTTGCCACACTGAGGGCACACGTATGACGCTTGATCTTCGGACGAATCTTTCGAGGTTGGAGGACCATGGCCACGAGAAAACTCGGAGTGGCGACGAGTTCCATCAAAACTTCGAGAAGAAGAGAGGGAGGGTAGAGAGGTGGAGGATTGGTAGAAGGAGATCGGAGTAGTGCACAAACCGGAGCGGACAGAACCCACAAGGAAGTCCTGCAACAGAACAGGCCATTTGTAAGGCTATGCGGCAGATCCAAAAGTCAAATTAAGTGGTCATTGCAAACGAATCGAACTTATTTTATTTCATCGCATGAACCACGGGAACTAAATTACAACCAAGCGAAGGAGATCAGGGCAATCGAAGACTTTGGCCATGCGTTTTACGATGTCGTGATAAGCTTGATCTATCGGCTGTTCTGAAAGAGCAGACGGTGCATGCAAAAGGCTTTTCTCCAGTATGCTTGCGCACGTGTTTTTCGTGATCATATCGCGACATTGACACCTTGCCGCAGAACGGACACGCATACACTGACATATCCGAGGGAGTACCGACTAAATTTTCGGGCAATTCGAGTCCTAAGGATGAGGTTTCGTGGCTGGAGTACGAGCTCGATGGATCTCTAGCGCGCTTGCTGTCCCTAAACCACTTTTGATTAGCTCCGGAGCAGTAAAAATAGGATACGTCTGCCAAGTTTGAAAGGCTGTAGCTGTCCTGCACAGAAAGAAAGAGAAAAATACAATTGCGTAACTCAGTTTACAATCCAGACAGTCAAACACAATTCTAAACAATCATTGAACCCCATTCGAAAACATAATAACAAAGAAAATGGACCGACGTTGGAGAACGGGCACAAATAAACTCCAACCTACTGCAGATGAATCGCCACTAAGGTCTGCGATGACGATGTGAAGTACGTGATAAAATCTCAGCCGAAATAAAACCGCACACCTTTTTTTTAAATATCCATAATAAGTCTCAACCGATTTTCAAAATTCAGTGCGGGAGTAAACATGAAATATTTAATTCGTGCCCGCTGTGTGAACTACTGATGACTTTTCCCTATCAATAGAGAGGAGGTTTATCCTTGTGCAGCTTGCTGACGTGGGCTTTGAGGTTCCACTTGTAACAAACGCGGGTAGGGCAATAAGGGCACTGGAACTTCTTTTCCTGATGAGACATGATGTGGCGTCTGTAGTAGTAATGAATAAGAAAATGCTTGCCACAGACTTCACACTCGAAGCCGCCAGATCCCGGAGAGATGTTATCAGGGTGTGAACTTTTTGCCATATTAGAAGCCGTTAAGCAGCCTTCCTCAGGCCCCATCATCAAGTTTAAGAAATTCAAGTTGGAAGCGTTGGCGGTTGTCAACCCGGGGTCGTGAGATGATCCAGGTCCTTCGTGATGCCCCGCTAAAGACGACCACATTTCTGGCATATCAGCCACGACTTGATTTTCGAGGCATTGACTTTGACTTTGACCAGCAGAAGGATGTACGCGACGATGCAGACTATGAGTTGAGCTCAGAAGGCTTCGTGCAGACGAAGGAGTCTCTCGCCAAAGCTGAAAAGAAGACACACGCTTTGAACGAAAGATACCAGCTTCATGGGAGAAGCAAGTTTCTACCGCATGAAACTCAACAAAGGTAATCATTTCCCATAGCGAATCACTTGCATTGATAGAGACTGAATTTCAATGCCATGCAGCGAGATTAAAAATATATTATCACTACACGAACAACTTTACAAGAGTTGAACAATACTCGGCATTCGTAATTAGAGATCAGTGATCTCAGTCCGGGACAGGACCGCGACGCCATCCCATACAAGACCAACTTTGCGGGTATTAAATAATTATTTCCGGACTTGTGCAGATTTTTCTCCCGACAGGACCTCTCAAAATTTTAATCGATGACGCCTGCGGATTCGATTTCAGGACCGATCACAGGGCTGCTTTCGAGCTCGGTCATATGGTCTGTGAGCATTTCACGGAAAAAAATAACTCGAACATCGGAAATAATCCTCGAAACTGCAGGAGGGTTGGCGTAGTAGATAAACAAATGAATAAATATGGCTTGCGATATTATTATGGTGAAAAACCGATTTAAATTGAGAAAAAATGGTCCGATGTTAGGCACTCGAAGAGTAATTTCCGACTTTATTGCATTACGACTTGGTCCCCAGCGGAAATTTAGCAACGTACAAGCGAACTGTACAAGAATTACAATGTGAGAAATTGGTAAAAACATTAAAATTCCCGAAAACTGTAACGATTATGAATACCAGACTCAATCAGAGAGCTTCACTTAAATTCGTAGGTAATTATGAAGATACATTAAAAATAGTTAATAGTTCCGATACCAATGTCAAAGGCCAAAAATTTCAAGTTACCGCAGGCTATAAATTTATTTCAAGTTACGCATCACTATCACGACAAGTGCTTGCGATTTAACAATGTCGTCTTAACATTTACTTCAGACAATATTTATAAATAAGAACCGGCACTCGCCCTAATATTGGAAATGCATAGTGATTACTGAGCCCATCTTGTCGCAGGCAGCAAATAGCTACGTAAAATTCTGTTCCACAAGACCATTTAATCATCATTAAGGTTGAAAGTGGGCAAAACAATGACTTACTGTGCCATCTGTATAACAAATTATAAAAAACTTTTATTAGAATGTAGGTGCTCATTTCACCAATAATACAAATTTTATCACGTTAGTTTTCAGTTTTATGCTGCATTATCGCTCAAACTACTAAATAACTCCCTCCTACGAGAGGACCAGTTTTATTTTGCCAACAACAACCATTGCTTTCACAAACGCTAAAGAGATGAAAACATGTCTTTATCAGACGCCTTCGAGTGTATGAGGCTGTCAGACAAAATTGGCAATTTAAAACATATAATGAGCGATGCTAAGCTGTCAGCGTTGATTTCAAAACCAACAAGCATGCATTTGGATGAACTAAATTTTAAGAGATATTCCAGAGCAGTGTTTTATATAATATTTCATAAATAAATAAAAGTGCACAAGGTTGAAGCATAAAGACGCCAACGGCTTATTGCAGCTCGGGGTCATCTGGGCTGGGCTCGCTGGATGGCAGAGAAGCTTCTTGGCCTGCGAGCAGGTGCTGGAGCTGAGACTGGAGCGGTTGTTGCAGTTGAACTAAAGGCACTAGGGCTGACTGGGGAACTTCGAACCCGCGTTCAGCGTCAAGGAAAAGACTGGAGGGAAATTGTTGCTGACGAATGGACTGCAAATGGTGACGCACTTGATGAGGCGAAGTGTACTGTTTATGAACTGACCTCAAATGCACGTTTAGGTTCGAAACCTGAGCGGAACGATACGAACAAAATTCGCAAGCAAAGGGTTTCTCTCCGGTATGAGTGCGCATGTGTTTCGCAAAAGCTGATTTAAAAAGCATGACTCGATCGCACAGAGGACAGGCAAAGCCACCGGTGTTACTGCGTCTTGCACTGCGCCCACTTGACATCGAGGTAGAAGGAAAAGATTCCAAGCAGCTGGGATCATCCGAGTTGCTATATTGGTTTCCTAAATTCGAATTTTGGTAAGCCAACGAGTCAGAGCCACGAACAGAAGAAGCAATGGAACTCATTTGAGACAAGGGAGAAACCACGGCCCCAAAGTCTTGATCAGCCGAGATGCTGGCGAAGACTTGAGAGCTCGAGGTCTGGTTAGGGTACAAGTCAGAGGACGGCAGCGTGGTTACGGCGACCAGGGCATGAGTAGTGTGGGGGCTCGACTTCACCTGCAACAGGATAAAGTACGGTCACTCCGAGGCCCCACACACACCACCTCAATTGTGCTCCTTAGCTTATGCGGGCAGACTTTAGCTAATTCTTCTCTAACTTAAGCTTCGAACAGAAAGTTTCCGGATGCACATTATGGTGAAGACGTCTATTAAAGCTGGAATCAACTCTTGATAATAAGAAAAATTCCTGTGAAAAAATTAGGTGGAGGTATGGATTTTTAAATGCGGTCGCAATGTTGTGTCTCATTCGATGTTGATGTTGGGTCTCATTCGATTCGTAACGAGAATTCTTGATCGTCTGTAGGGTTAACAAAATTTCCTTGTGTTTCCGAAGAATTTCTAAGGAACAAAATCAACCTCAATATCACTAGTATAATAAACTTTAAACTCGAAGTTAACCATGCCCATAATTCTTGCCATAAGTAAAGTTCACCAAGACAATAAAGGTCAATAAGCTAAAATTGATTAATTAATGTCTGGAGAAACTACTGCATATTCGCCGATTAATCAGCTTAATTATTGGGCAGGAGAATCAGAAAAATTCTATTAGGTGAATGCTTCAGCGCGCGCCAGTCAAACATTTTGAGAACTTTAGTCAGTAGCGCATTGTATTTTTTCGGTAGAAAGAAGGGGAACGCAACAGTTTTGCAAATCTTTATTATCACGTTTTCAGATGAATAATGATAACGCGAACATAGCATAGTTAAAAAGAGAATCGATCATTACATGGCTGATAACTATACGATATTCGCTGTAGTTTTATACAAATAACTTCGAGTTCCTTTCGATGTGATAAAATAAATTCCTCTCGAAATTATAGAAGATTTGAAACGGAGCTGCGCTATCTGATGCGCCAGGCCACACATTGATGAATACAAGGACATCATTGCAAGCTGAAATAAATGAAACGAATAACTAGAGCACCAAATGCGAACAACCACAAAATGATAATTAACATTACGAGATACCATGACCGACAACAAGAATAATATCATTACCGCACAGTAGGATAACAAATCAAGTTAAGAGGTACGTTCAACATTCGTTAGGTCAGTTAAAGTGTAACACAGGATGTGCGAGGCGCCTATGCAGTAGTTTGGGTAGCACCAGTAGTTGATTTTCAATATTCAACTCGAAAATACTCTTCATTAAAATCATATTTTTTCCTGACAATGCTTTAAATCAGATTACAAAATGCGCAGTGATATAGCAAAAGCTATACGTATCTGCGATGCATTTCTCTTTCAAGGAAGATCAACAAACCAGTGCGAGACACGACTTCAACGAGAACATCTTCGCTAAAGAAACAAAAAACTCTTAGGCAATGATATTAAAATATTTCTTCTTGATTCAACAATGGCATTTCGCACCCAGATATCCCTACGCAGGTTTGACTTAATTTTTATAGCTAAATAATTAGGCACAACCGCATAAAATTAAAGCAAAAATGTTATAACTAAGTTGGTTTAAGTTTACCTTTTATTTCTCATGCCAGAAAATATAAGGGTTTGAAAATTATTGCGATTGCAGAGTTAATCTGAAATTTTGTTAATTTTTTACGAAAAAAAATAAAGTGCAATTTACTTTAAAAGATAAAAACAAAGCTTGGCATTGACAAAGCATGCGGAATGGCAATCAAAATGACTGCTGCTACTGCAGGACTGATATGGCACTGATCAGATATATAAATATATGCTTCGGTATGAACAGCGGCAGCGTTACTGATGAATGAATGATCATCCTATGGCTAAGATGAATTACATGAATGATGAATAACGAGCAGCCAATAGTTTGAACTTTCATTTCCATCTAAAATCAGTTAAGATTAAACTTATCGAAAACTAATTTCAGACATTGTTACTTAGTTATGATTGGTCGGTGTATGCCACTCAGAGAGGTCATCGAAACATAAACGATTCATCAAACTGGCTGATTAGTCTCTGCATTGCCAGAAATCATGTAAGAAAATTAATACGGAAATAGTTTATAGTTTTCTTCTCACCGAAGTATTTTTAGGGAACAACTATTAAGCAATTGAAAAATAAAGACTGAGTTGAAACACGAACGGATACTGATTTTGAGAAAATACTTTCACAGATGGCACAATCACAGGTACGAGCAACAGAACAAGCTCAATAAATCTGGGCATTGTAGGAAATAAAAGCAGGAAGAAAATCTTAAGCAATAAAAATTAGAGCCTCCACTAAGTCGAATGGAATGATTACTATACATCCTGTACGGAGATTAGAAGACGCGTTCAAAATAAAAAACCAAGAACAATGTCAGCACTAACAATCGACTCATTTAAATTTCTAAAAGTTATGAGAAGCTGTTAAAAATTAAACACAAAGAATGAGTAGGCAAAACATGGGTCCCTCGTCTAGTGAAGAAGAACCAGGAAACTCGTCCCAGAAACTTAAAATCCCATGGCACAGATAGTTTTTCTCCTTAACCACGCCTTGTCATTATTAACATTACATAAATGCTCCACTTATCCACGTTATAATAATTCTTCACTTTTCCACGTTATAAATAATGCTTCACTTATCCTTGTAATGACCACGAAATATTTAGAAGGGTACTTCAGGGTGGTGCGTTCTCATGTGATTCTTGACTTGCTTATTGCGTTTAAAAGCATAGGAGCAAACAGGGCACTGGAACGGCTTCTCGTCGCTATGCACCACAATGTGTTCAGTAAGGTGGTGACGAAGTTTAAAGGCTTTACCGCACACTGGACACCCAAACCTTCGCTCCAGAGGTATTGCTGCGCCGCAACTTGCGATTTCGGTCGCGTGTTGTCTCGACGATGCTGAAGAGGTAGCTAGCATTTCCCTCCGCGTAGCAGTGGTGGCATCCATCAAAGACGCGGTCCAGCCCAAAGAATCGCTCAAGATAGAGTCTGAAGACGCAAATTGTGCAGAGTAGGAAGTAGAGGGAAGAGACGAAGGAGATGCGGGTATCGACAACCTCAAATCGCTTCTCCAAAGGTCGTTATCGTTAACCATGGTTGCGCTGAACGTCGTCTTGTGAGTCATGGAACCACTCGGGCAACCCTGGAAAAAATGCTGCAGTCACTAGAAGATAAAGAAGCAGATGTGGCAGTTCTTCCTCGGGCAGCATCCACAAGAGCCTTCCAGCATGAAGCTGAAGCTGTCTACGAAACAGACGTCAAACCCACTAAGATTAACCGAACAAAGAAAAACCCAAACAAAAAAAAAACAAATCCCGTTCTAAGAAGTTAACGTTTTCCGGTACATGAAGTTCGTGCTGAAAAATTACTTTAACTCCAACAAAATGGAGCCCTACCAAGCTCGAGCAGAATGTTTTCGCGTTTCAGTTAAGCGTCCAAACATTTCAGGTACCTCCAGGAGCATCCAACTTGTTAATAAATTATTGGATATCCACTAATCATACCAGTTTCAATCGGCAGATCTTAACGACAAAAAACTATGCGACATCACGAATATAGGATTCTTATCGCATTCAATTTAGTACGTATTTTAAAGATTTATTTTTCAAACATCGAGTTATTTTCGAGGATATTTGAAAGCGAGCAAAACAAAATCTCGACTTTTCACGAAATTATAAGATCTGCAACACCAGCCCGAAATATGGCTTCGAAAGATTTCAAATTTTGTAAATACAACCTTTTCAACGAACACAAGAAACTCGGACAGCTTTTCATAGATTTGCTTCCGCATCAATTTTCAGGTGATGAGGTGCCATGCTGTTCTTTCATGTGAGCGAACATACTCGTCTCGTTCGGGAATACACTGGAACACAAGGAACACGCACGAGTCTTGCACGAGGCTCGTAATTCGTGCTGACGAAGGTGCTGACGTTGCACAAAGGTCCTCTCGCACGTGGAACATTTGTACGGCCTCTCACCAGTGTGCAGGCGGAGGTGATCACGTAGGTGGCTCGTGTTGATGAAACGTTTGTCACAAAAGTGACAGCCGTGAGGACGAGCGGCGTGAACACCACCTGTGCTTGCCAAAGTAGAGTTTGAGTTCGGCAATAAACCATCAGGCGGAATCATCTTCCTAAAGAGTTGAGAGGCGACCGTTACCACGTCGTAACCCGAATCGTCTTTGCCGTCGCTCGAGTCGATACCAGCATTGATATCGTCTGAGAACGAGAAGACCCGAGGAAAAGCAGAGACGTCTGTCATTCTCCCAAAAGTGGCGGTGTTGCCCACAGTCGAGTGCTGGTTGGCAGTCGCTCCAGAGGAACTGCTTCCATCTTTGGAGGAAACTCCATGGCGACTGAAGTAGCTGGGAGTGTACTGGAAGCGGCCCTGCAAAATGAGGTGGAGGGGTCAGCTTACCACCAGCCAGAATTGTGTGTGTGCTTTCATGGGGCAGCCATGCTCCCCTCCACCTCACGTAACATAATTATATCGAAAAACATTACGGTACGCATTTACTGTTGGACTCAAAATGAGCTAGAACGAGACGGTCGATATTGCAGTGAAATGAATTTTGCGTCCACAAATAATTAGGCCTTTTTATGATAATTCCATAATGGAATAAAATGCTTCATGAACTCAGCTTGGGTATTGAGACATGACAATAAAAATCGAAGGGGAACAAAATTTCCTGACGAATATAATTTTATTTTTCATTTCATAAGTGATTAATATCCCCCCAAAAAATATAGGCTGTTGCTGAATTTTCTGACTAAGGAAATATATGCGCATTGACCCGATACGCGCTTATATCCATCAAGGAGAAAGAATAAACTTTCACTACAAATTCGTTTATTGCGACGCATGATTCATTTAAACAATTTACGACTACGCCCCTAAAACAGCATCGATATCAGGTAATCATTCACTGTGACTAATGGGCGTCTAGTTATTAGTACAATAAACGAAAAGATTCAGTATTAGAGTCACGACAATCGGTAAGGTGCCGACTAAAATAAATATATACATGAAATGGACATCATTAAACTAAGTACATGTTTTTCCTTCGCCACTAGTGTAATGCAAAATATTAAAGCCAAAAATATAAAAATCGTTTCCACTTTCCCTCGAAAAATTGCTTTGTCACACGGCGCATTGCTGTTCCTAAAGTTTCGTAAATAATGCATGTAATAAAAATAGGAAGAGCTCCTTAAGCTCATAACATTTGGATGAGTGCATTATGATAATAAATAAGATCGATTGGAATCAGTTGAATTTCGAGCACCAAAACAGCATGGCTGATGAATCTTACACCCAAATATTTACGACATTGTAAGAAAAAAAAATAATAATACGTATTTTGCGAACGGAACACGGACACTGCAAGCCTTCAATACCTCAGTTATGCCGAAAAAAAGGTCACATTCAATACTGTGGAAACAAAAACGCATTATTTGTGGAAATAAAAATGCATCCCAAGTTCAATCAAAACACAGCCGTCATCCATAACCATTCGAAAAACTCGGTCTTGGCACAGAAGAAAAGTTATAGAGACTAAGACAATTGAGCTCATCAGACGAGCTGTCATGCAAGGAAGACGCATATTTACACTTATTAGTATGGAATGCGAATCACGACTAATTACCACTAATCTAATGAGAATACAGCTGCACTAAACGATTAATAATACTGTTTTAAATCACTAGAGCGTAAACGAAACGCCAACATAGCGTCATGTGAAACGGCTAGAAGCAATACTCCAGATAGACCAATATACAAAATGAAAATACAGTTATTAAACTACCAAAATTACATCAACGTATACTTATTTGCCGCTGTACTCCGAATGTCAAAATCTTTGACAGTTCAAGGACGTTAATTGTGCACCCTCAACACTAATAAAATTAGACACGGATCTCGTAAATTAATTCTTGTGACACAATGTGAAACGTGTACTGGATAAACTGGTCTATCACATTAGTTTGAGGAAACCATTAGCCTGATCTATAGATCCTTACCAGCTCCGAACAATTACTTATTAATTTGGCACAATATTTGAAAACATATCCTTAAGTAATTAAAGAGTACGTTTTAAGAATTGCACGTGAACGAAATTTATAAATGATGTAAACGAATATATATATACGAATAGACCTTGACCAATAACAATATTTCAAAGCGATGGCAAACTTTTCGCCAACTCTATGAAATGTCCTTTCAATTATAATTAGCAATTCCATTAAAACCACTTGTATCTCGTACCAAAACTCAAAGCTAAATAATTTATCAGGTTCCGTTTCTTAGATCAGCTGCAGCGCATAAGCAAATACCTTCACCAGAAACGTGTCATTCACAACCAGCGCAATTGAACATTTGTCGCCCCTTAAAACCGCCGCTGCGCCTGCACCCCAGTAGCGACAGTGGCGGAAGATAGTAAACTCGCTACGGTGTCGGGAAGCTCGTCCATAAGCGCGCTATCAACATCGGTCGCCGTACCGCCGGCGTGCGGCAACAGGTCGCTCCCCGTAGCCGCGGCGTCGTCGCCGTTGCTTTGACTGTTTCCCGAAGTCGGGTGGAAATTGTTTGTTTTAAGAGAACGATTTGAGTTCGACTGCAGCATTGGAAGGAGCGCAAAATGCGGAGGAGAGAGCGGTGTGCTTCCCGAATATGAGCCGTTTTTGTCAGATGGTCCACTCAGAGAGTTCGTAACTCCGCATCGTGGATTATTTAGATGCTTGCGATAAATGTGGTGCTTGAGAATATGACGACGACTGAAGCCTTGGCCGCACATAGAGCAGAGATATTTCTCTCCTGTGTGGATACGCTCATGGTTCTGCAAATGCTGTTTCTTTTTAAAGCGGGATTCGCAAAATGGACAGGGAAAAGGTCGTTCGTCGACGTCATCGACAATACCAAAAGGGATAAGACCAGATAATCCGGCGCGTCCATCGCTCGACAGCGACTTGAGTTTATTTTCGGGGGATGAGGTCGAAGAGATGGGAGTGTGCAGGGAAGCTGATGTGGCTCCCTGCTGCAGAGCAGCTCCCGACAGCGCAAACAGGGACTGATACACGCTCCCGATTGCAGCCAAGTCCAGTGAGTGACTAGCCGAAGGAGCGAAGTCTTCAAAAAAGGAAGCAGAAGTGGGGGCGACAGCATCGGCGGGGGGCGGACCAGCCTGCAACAGACCCCAACGTTTGGTTTACTGCTCAGCGGTGGTATGGGGTCTACATGTCTCACTAAATGAGACATCTACTTTTACTTCATAAACTTATAGGGAACATCTTAATTCTGCAAAAAGCGGTTCGAAGCGCTTACACATAACGTAGTTCTTGAAATGTCGAGAGAAACCAAAATATATATTTTTCCAAAATTCGAATTGAAGTCACTTCATTGCATCTTCACGATTCCGAATCGAAGGCGGTAGCACAACTATGAGAATCGACGCGCACGAATCGTTACAGTAAATTTAGGAATTGATACAAATCGGTCAGCACAATCGACTTGAAAATTAAAATATTTGACCAGAATCAATGTCGTAAATTACAAAATTAAACTAGAATAAACGATAAAAATATAATAACTTCGGTAATTCGTAAGATAGTTTGCAGAGGCGCCGATGTGCTGACTGAAGCTTAAGTATCTATTCAGTTATTATCACGGAGGTAATTTTTTTCAAACAAATCGCAGAACTCTGGGTCTTGTGCGATGCCATTCATGTGAACGTCTATTGATACAAATAATCAGACAAGATATGCAAAAGCGAAAATTTTGTAGGTTATAGAAAAACCGTGGACTCGAGATTTTTCTTTGACAGCTCAATATAATGTCGAAATCAACTAATCAATTTGTCACTAAGAAGGCTGGGATAGCAATGTTTTCACGAGAACGCTTGTCACAAGTGAACAAGATTGAAGAAATAGCAATGCATTGAAAGCCTACTCTCAAAGACAGATTGGCCACCAGCTAATAGCGAATACCATTAGACAAAAAGAAACGTATGATCGCTGGAACGAATTCCAACCTATAACTGAATCAAAAAGTAAAATCCATACAGGCAAAAATATTATGAATGCAAAAACGACCAACAAACTTGAAAATTGTTGAAAGTGATTCCAACAAACAGCTTATTAATCGCAGTAATCAACACATAATTCTAATAACATGACCTGAATCTCTTGGCCTCTAATATAATAATAATTCTAATAACTTGGCCTGAAACTCTTGGCCTCTATAATCAATTATTACGAGAAAAGATGATTAGCACGGTATATTACGGCATATAATCAATACGTAACACTATAACCGTATAAACTATCAAGCATCAAAAGACTAGAGAAACGTTCAAGACACTGACGCATTGACCTCAAACATGTGTTCAACGTAACATATAACATATTGGTTTAATTTGTCTGTTCTCAAACTAAATAATTTCAAAATACGGATAACTGGAGAATAAATCTTGAACATTTTGATGGATTCGTTTCATAGAGAATAAAGAATGCCACAATTCCTTCGCTAGATTGATATACTACCAGTTGAATGAAATTATTTTGAATTAAAAGAAACTTAGACGGAAAAATAATCCTGGGCCTTTTCATCAAAGCTTTCATTCCGTTGTCATAAGATAAAGAGTAAAGGCATTTAAATGATAAAAACGGAACAACGTATATAAAATAATACTAATCAGTTTCGGCACAGACGTGATAAAAACAGTTAGAATACAAAGTAAACGAATGGGAACTATGACGACTCTTAGAACTAAAATTACCAAGAGCACAAATTAGAAAACAAACAATCCCTGCAAGTCAAAAAATAAGGCATATGGTGATAACATATATATCCTTTCAGTAAGCACACAAAATCCTTCAAATAAGTTGGCATCTATTATTAAACCCAACTACAATAAAGAAAGCTCCTTTGACTAGCGGGTTATTCGTTAAATATAAATAAACACAAAAATTTTGCAACAAATAACATGAAATGATGCGCTACGCGCTGACCTCAAAACGACGCTATGAAAACAATGCAAATTTCCCTGCTTCACTAAAAAAGTGAAGTACAAAAGTAAAGGTTACAAGACACAAAGTGATGTCCGACTTTCCAATCAAGGGATGCAACATACAAGATGCTGCTACTAAGAAACGATGTTCCCGTCTAAATTATCGCATCTGTTGGAACTAAGAACCACATAGGTAATATAATATAATATAAACTTTGAACAGCAAGGTTACGAGAGAAGAGCACCGCAATTCTCTACCAACTTTTTATCGTTCGTATCCATCTCTCAATAAAATGGAGTAAGTGGTGGATAGTGGCAGGAAAAGTTTAGTGTCTATGCCCTCGCTATAGAACCGTTATTTGGCTCTTGGTTTACCCATCATACAGCGCTAGACCAGATGACCTGACCAACACCACGATATCACAGGTACACGGTAGCCCCCAACACTCAAAGCTGTTCATTAGTTCTGAGTGTGGTTCCTGGATTTATGATGAAGCAAAGACGACAGCTGTACAAAAGCCATATCGCATAAGTTACAGCGGTAAGGTTTCTCGCCGGTATGAAGACGTTCGTGCTGTTTTTGGTTGCTCTTGCTGTTGAAGCGACTGGCGCAATACTGACATTTGTAAGGCCGTTTGGCCATCTCTTCAGGACTGATGTATTTGGGAGTCCGTGACCCAGCGAAGCGAACTTCAAGTCGTTCAGTGTTCGACGACTCTGGTAGTGTAGGGTTATTCACGCGTCCAGGATTATTGATGTTCGGAATCGAAAGATGATCAATCTTGCAAGGCAGTGAATTATCTAGGTAGGGGGATCGTTGCATTATTTGAGGAGGCGGCAACAACAGCGGCACACCGGGTAAATCCACGAGCGGATGCTGCTGCCACTTAGTTCGCGATGCTGCCACAACTGATGCCTGCAAGAAAGAACGGCTCGCTCAGCGGTACGTGTCAATATGCAACGACCAATACATGCACTTCAACGTTTACCATTAATGCCCCCAGCAGCGTGACCTTTATCACAAAATCTATCGCATACGCCGTTCAACGTACATTTGTACAAAGTAGAGAAATTTTATTGGAACATAACTTCAATGGTTTCTACAAAAATAAACAAAAAAGTTTTTTTCAACGTAACGAATTTCAAAGTGCGGAATTTAGCGGCGACGGTAGTTGCAGAACATTTTTTGAAGTCGCTTCCTAAGCGTTGGGTAGGACGCATAGGAAATAAAG
This sequence comes from Hyalella azteca, assembly GCF_000764305.2. Lineage (NCBI taxonomy): Eukaryota > Metazoa > Arthropoda > Malacostraca > Amphipoda > Hyalellidae > Hyalella > Hyalella azteca. The sequence continues at coordinate 86,454 of NW_025936731.1, read as the reverse complement.
ATCAGGCTCTACACTTCTGGCCACCGAGATCACTCGATCTCACCCCATGTGACTGATCTGAAGAACCTTATCACTGCTACGGTGCACTCAGTAACAGAAGATATGCTTTCTCGGGTGTGGAACGAGTTTGGCTACCGTTTAGATGTTCGCCGTGCAGCACAAGGAGATAGTGAACATTTATAAATATGTAAGAAAAAATAAATCTTCCTCTTTACAGCGGTGAATAAATTATACATTTTAAATTTACTTAACTATATACGAATTCACTAAATTGGGTCAATAATTTAGAACAACCCTGAATATTATAATCTGGTTCTGCCTAAACATCTGTGGTCTTGCTGCCTGCTAATGAATTGCAGCAAAAACTCGGCTACGCCCTTTCAATAATTAATGAATATTCAACATCTTTGAACTCGTCTGAATCATTGAAATTTAAGATGAAAAAAATGATATAGTGAAACTCTTCGTTTTGAAAGTGCTCTGGTTAATTTCAAAATAAAATTAGGGAATATGCACGTCTAGTATTCCACAAGAGGTTTCAGTGGCTCACGGTGTGATGCTCAGAAATATTCAACAATTTACCCAAACACAATTCCTTGAACTCTCAACACCGATTAAATCCAAACTAATTATATCATCGATGTAGTAAAATACAAGAAAAAAAATCTATTTTTATTATACTTGGGTTTTCCTTCATTTCAGTGTCAAATTTCGATTTGATAAAAAAAAATATGAAAATATCGCGACTTTTCAGCTATGACTGAAAAAATTTTCTAACATAAGAGGAACTTTTATCGACAGCTACCTCGGCTGTTATTGCAATGCATTGTCTATAGCAATGCACTGCCAGTAGCAGTCTAACGCAATTTAAATTCGTTAATATAGCGTAGGATCCATCGCGATACAACTGATGCACTTTGAAACAATCGTTCACAATTTCAAATTGAAAGGCTATTTAACATGAAGAACATCTTCACACTATGATAATTACTTCTTTAATTGCTGACTGAAACGTCGTGGCGAATAGCACATCGTTTGATCACTCAATTGAGGCATCGTCATCGAGGATCCAGCTTTTAATTCAGGGTGCAGGGCTAGAATCAACATTTTCTTGACTGCATGTTCTCATCGCGTCAGCAATACACCCAGTGTCGATACCCAGGCACGGCTGGGCGCCCGCACCGAATGCATCAGGCTCAGCGAAGCTTGCTCGAAACGAACTCGTATCCTGAGTAAATTTGCGGGCGGTTAGCTGTGTAATCGAGGAAGAGGTGCGGATGGGATGCGGGTTGTGACTGTTGGAAGCTTCGAAATGATGCCGGAATTGATGACGCTTAAGATGTCCAACTTGAACAAAACGAGCGTCACACACAGAACAAACGAACGGTTTCTCGCCCGTATGAAGAAGTACATGCTGCCTCAAATGATGCTTCTCTTTGAAGCGCCTCGAACAATACGAGCACTCGTGAGGACGTGCATCTGCATCCTGCGAGTCTGAAAATCGATTGTTGAAGGACTTGGCGAGATCAAAAGTATTGCGTCGAGCCAGAACAGACGCAGCTCGGTAGCTTGGTCCAGAGTAGATGTCTGGTCTGAGTCCAGAGTCGCGAGGCTGACTCAAGGAGGCGAGCCACTGACGTGCCTGCACAGAGGAAGGAATGCTCAGCACTGCACGTAGAGTTCAGCGCGACTAAGCTCATGTGAACAGTATTGACGGAGCATTCCATTATCAGCACAGATCAAGTGAACGCCCACTTCGACGAAAACGCATCCTGTCGTCAAGTCAACCTTGTTGATGGAATTTAAACTTGCAATGCATCTCATTCTTAGATTCTTCGTATGTCATTGCGCGTTGCATCTCGTCGACAGCCTCTAATCACCAAATTATTAGACGAAATTCATCTAGTAGTCATGAGGTTCATTTGAATCAGGTCAATCGTCAAAGCATTTTGTTAACAAAAGTAAAGAATAAAAAGTGCAAGTGCCAACAATTTTTACTGGAAATGTTGAAGGGATCTTAAACATTGTGCTCGTATCACTAAAGGATAGTAGTTTTATGAATTCAAAATAATGTGAAATTTGTCAGTAAAGATTTATCTGCACCGCTTGAGCAACCATAAATTCTGACACTAAAACCACAGCTGCTTTATCGCAGCTTTCAATAGCAATCGTACCACGCAACTATGACATTTTTCACAAGCGAAAACTTCTTCACGAACGATTACTATATATTCTTTAAAATAATTTTCAAGTACGATGCACAAGTCGAACAAATCAAACAAATACTGGAATTGCGGTAAAATATAAGGGCATAATGATAATTGTGAACAAATTATAGGGTAATAAGCATCTGAATTATTAAATTGAGACGAAATAATTCAATCTCGTAAAGTTGATACCAGATGCAGCTACTCGATTCTCGCAGGATATACATGTACCTAGGCTTACTATAAAGAACGCCCTGACGCAACGTTACTATTACATTCAGAGACATACTCGAACAACTCGTAAAAACGTAAAAAAGTGTCATGGGCAAAAAGCGGATGATTGAATAGAAATAAGGGTAACCGAAATTTGAGCACGGTAAAAATTTTAAGGAAACCGAAGGTAACAATAAAACAAAACAAAATCGATCACGTTCTTTATTAGATAGTAAACTTTCTACAGATACACGAATCTTGATCACAAAATTTCACCGAAAAAAGTTTACTATAGCGCTGCTTAATATTAAAGTATTAAAGGAATCAGTCGGATAAAAAGTAAAAATGTTAAGCTACAATCCATCATCTGCCAAAGCGCAACGAACGCAATTGGGCAACGCACCAACATATACACATAGAAATTTAATACTAATGGGGCTGAAAAACAATATTAACGAGTAGGTACCAAACAACAAAATAAAGGGAATCCAGGTTAAGAATAAATAACGAGCTCCGTATAAGAACAGAATAACTTACAAAACAAGTTATGGTCGCAATCTTTCAACAATTTACTTTCAGAAAACAAGACAATAATTTATACTTCAATGACCGAAAAAATATAATATATAGATATATATCGATCACAACAGTCACGTAACGTGGATCAAAGTTTCCTCGTTGGTAAAATCATCCAGCTTATTCAACTGTGAGAATAAAGATACTAACAGAAGACCGTGATACCAACAGAATACTTAACCTTAACAACTCCGAGTGGATCGCCGACCATCGCACAAAAGGATGCACGAAATGATCACGCTTCCAATGAAAGGTTCAACAGAATGATAAAAAAATTAAACCAACTAAATGCACCAACTAAAATTTCCATGTTCAAAAGTATGCAAATAATACATCTGTGTCCATTAGATGAAAAAAATTGAGAATGCGTAGCATGGAGTCTATCGAAATTTGTCACTCTTGGAGCACTGGGCAGGTTACGGTGGAAGCAAGCGCGAGGACCGGGGCGCTGACACGAGAGCTGTTAGCTGAGCAAGCGGCTCGTCGGCTGCGAAAGGTGTGTACGAATGAGCGCTTGAAGTCCCTTCCCTTCCAAGCCGAGGGTGTGCTAGACGTGACGTTTCGTTAGAACTACGGTTTAGGAACAGGCCAGGGTCCACATACTGGGAATAAGGTAGTTTTTGCGAGGCGGCCGCTGTTGCATTGACATCGGTTACGATTGGTTCTGCTGAGAGATGTTCATGCAGCCGTCGCATATGGCCAACCAACTGCTGTTTTTGCACAAACGATCGTCCACATTCATTACATTTGTAAGGCCGTTCGCCAGTGTGGATGCGTTCATGCTCCGTTCTATGATCTTTCCTTTTAAAGGTGCGCCCACAGAAAGAACACTGATGCGGTCTGAACTCATCGTGATGAGGACTGAGGCCTTGCGAAAGTGGACGGCTGAAGAAGAGCAGGTGATCCTGCAACAGACACGTACGCCATCAGCAACTGCATGGCACCATTAACGCGCACACTATCGGTATATGCCAACACTTCTCAATGGTGCTAAACAACCAACTAAATAAATTACGGAGCAAAATACTGCAGTTCTAGCGAAATTCAAATCTAAGATAATTTGATTTGTCGCAGTTTGATAAGTTTCCTTGTCTGTTGAGATATCAGTCCAATTCCTTCATCTGATATAGGAGTGATACGATCGCTGCAGTGCAGATACCATTACTTTCAGCGCAGTGCAGATACCATTTTTAAGTAACGAATAATCGACGGAAAAAATAACAAATCAAAAACCGATTCAAGTTTGGGCCAGTTGCTACAAATCACGCACGTATGTACAAGCAACGTAAAATCAAATTCAATAAGTAGCTTAAGCTTAAAAGTCATTCAACGGCTGACCTACAACCAAAACAAAAATTTCGTTTCAATTCTCTTCCGTCAGTCCTTCCAACTCGGCAAGGGATTGAGTTATTCTTGCGATTTAGTGCTGGACTCTGCAATGTAAGCGCACCAACTCAAGGGAAGGGAAATGCTCGCCACACACTCCACACGTTAGAGCCGACTCGCTGGTGATGGCCGTGAGCCCACCAATTCTGTGAATCTTTTCGTGCATCCTAAGAGAGTCTTTCCTTTTGAAGCGTTTCCCGCAGATGGAGCATGCGTGAGCGCGCACCTCAGAGTGCTTCGTCATATGATTGCGGAGGTGCGTACGCTGGGCGAACTTGTTCCCACACTGAGTACAAACGAACGGCTTGTCGCCTGTGTGGATCTTGACATGAATCAGCAAATGATCTTTCCTCTTGAAAGATTTAAAGCACAACGAGCATACGAACGGTCGTTCGTTGCTGGGGTGTGGCCAGAGAGCTTCTCCAGGTGGAATGAAGGAGTCGTCGGTGGGAAAAGAAGAGACAGAAGACGAAGTTGAATAAGAAGATACAGATAATGCCGTAGAGGAAGATGGGAGAGGAGGAGGCAGCGCAGTGTTGATACAAGAGGGAGCTGAAGGTGGCGACCAGGAGATAGCAGCTGGCCAAGGCGCGGCCTGCAACAGAAGCATCAGCCATCAGCCCTGATCGGCCTTCGTAGCTTACAGCGGCTTCATTACTGCCCTCCATACTTCGATTTCCGTGTCAAACCTTAATTCCAATCATTTTTATATTCGCTGATTCGTTTAAATTTACACCTTCTATTTCGTTCATTAAACATAACAATAATTTCCGTGATTATTCAATAACCAGTGCTTTAACAGATAGTATAGTAACGGTAGTAGTAGCAAAACAGAGATGTCAGCGACGGCAGTAACATGAGGGAGTAGTATGATGGCTAGAATTCCTATAGCTTCAAAACGAGTTACCTAGCACTGAAACCCCCAAACTATTCATCAAAAACAAGTGTTCAAGAATGTCATATGTTAACTTGCATTAATGAGGGTGACAGCGTAAACATCTGAGATCCTATAGGTGATGAGCTGCGAGACGCTCGTACAAGAAAGAGGTCACTGCACGACACGGCGGCCACCACACGCGAGAATTGCAGAGTATGGAGGTGCGTGGAATCCAAATAATGACACGCCTTAACACCATAACATCGCATTCAGATGCTGCAATTTCTAAACAAAGCATTTGGAGCGTGAACCCCTAGGACCATCTGTTGTACAAGGGCACACGTCACAGGACCACACTTGGTAAAAAATCCTCTCCATCGCTTTCAAGAAAACATTCCAATAATATTGCATCCCTCTCATTTTATTTCATAATGAGAGATTTCTATTATTATGTCCGAGAAAGCGTCACTAAGTACATTTTCTTGAAGGTTTATCAAGGCAGGCAGTGAAATCAATTTCATTGACCGCCTCTTGGTCAGCAGCATTGGGTGGTACGTGTTCCTGGCTACGGTACAGATGATAATGTAAATTTGCCTTGGTGATGAAACTCTTAGGACAAAGAGGGCAGAGAAAAGGACGATCGCCAGTGTGGAGCTTTTCGTGCCTTGAGCAGTTATCGCGACGTGTGAATCCTTTGTTACAGAAGCGGCAATAATAATCAGGCCTCGTATCAGTTACGTCTGTATTGCACATAAGCACAGTAGCGGCGGTAAAAGGATGCAGAGAACTCTTGGCGGCAAGGCTGGCGTCAGTCAAGTTGGTGGAGCGAAAGAAGCCGCACTGTGGGCCCTGACCCTGCAAAACAAACCTCGTCGACAATAATTTTTATACTGAGGATGTTTAAAACAGGGAACGAATGAAATTACAGCATCGAGTATAAGAAGATGGAAGTTGCATTAGACCGTTAGATCGGCCAAAAGATCGTTTCGTTAGAATACGGGACTCTTTTCCTCACTATCACGGATCATAAAGTAACTTCGACATGAATAGCAAGATGAACAGGAGGGCTCAACAGAAAATGCAATCAATTTTGTCGCGGAGAGATATACAAAACATGTGCATGAAAATAAACAACGCCGATCACATCGCGAAATATTACTACCGAGTAACCAGAAAACAGTACACATATCACATTGATTGGACATTGTTTCAAATAGAGTAAAAACCACTACGGGAGATGACACAACCCATACCGGAACATGAGTATTTTGATTGCTAGTACACAGCGCCAATAACCTCCGATAAGAAACCTCAGTTTTTCCAGCACAATAACAATCGCTGTACATTAGATAAGGAGCACGGAGCGACATGACAAATCATGAAAGCCGAGTATGACCAAAGTTCGGTATCGCAACATGACCATTCGTTAACACATCGTTGAGAGTAACTGTACAGAATACCACCACTCAGGGAGCGGTCGTCGGAAGGCAACGAGCGCAGTGCATATTCCAGTTACACCGCTGAGCGAAGGCTTTGCCACAACGGCTACATACGTAAGGCCTCTCACCCGTGTGAAGTCGTTCATGGTCTCGTAAGTGGTCTTTTCTCTTAAAGCGCTTATCACAAAAAGAACAAGAAAACGGCCGCCATTCGGATTGCTTTCGTGAGTCCATGTGTGCCAAAATTAAACCATCTTGAACTCTTCCTGCTGCACCGCAGTCAGATAACGACGACATTTCAAACATTAAAGAATTATGTCCTACACAGTTCAAAAGCTCCGACGTAGCGCACTTCCTGCTCGTAACATATCCCGACTTAGAAAAATTCGCTGAAAGTACAGAATTGATTGCAGCATCAGAAGAGGCTTCACCGGGGAACATAGGTGCTTCAGAAGAGAGGTCAGCCGAAAAGGAAGAGGAGTACCTCTGATAGGAAGAGGTAGTGAGGTTGTCAGCGCCGCCAGGTCGACGGTAAGGTCTTACCCCACGCAACCCCCCCACCTGCAACACGAGACCAAACTGTCACTGGAGAGGTGAGGGGGGGCATGAGGTGCCGGTCACACACACGGCACGACTAAAGCGATTAACCCGTCCATCTTTAAATCACGTCAAAATTCAAGAAAATCTAATAAAAGGAACGCTGACATGATCAGCATGACCGAAACGTTGACTGTGATGTCGAGCGCTTTGTGGTTGGCAGGAATGGTGCATGAAGTATGCGATAAAAACAATTATAGGACTAATTGAGAAGAAAACGTCTTTACATGCAATGCTCATCGATCCAAATATAATTTCAGGGGTAGAATTTCAATTCAATTAATCAGAGCATCGTTAATCCACGCTCGTGAAACAAGTTAATAAGAATTTCGAACTTTAATGCTGGGCGTGACATATCTGCGTCACACTTCGACGACCAGCTCGCGGCCAAAGAATTCATTAGTGGCATTTATCTCAGGTATTCCATGAGCGCAAACTACTACTAATATATCCTACGCCTACGTTCACGTTTTCAAAGTACATTGCTGCTTGTCCAGTTTTGTCAATGAACTTGAGCTGACGATCCCTCGCCAGACCAATGCAAGTAAATATAAGAGACATAATGATACTATCGTAAGGTTACTGACAACATAGTCGTAAGGTTTATGTACACGTTAAGCTTATGTGTTAATTATGGCACGAAAAGTACATGAAATGGCACAAGAGCAAAGGTATGTAAACCCAAGCGTATCAGCACCGATGTTAGATTAGAATTCATTATGTAATAACCGTGATAATTAAAACTATTAAAAACTCAAACCCTCGTAAAATTAAATCGAAAAAAAAGTTTTCATGGAAAACGTTGCTGAGAAATCTATACAAGTCATGGAAATCGTTAAGAGAGCATCAAATTCTTCCAACAAATTACAACCAATCGTAAAATCGGTCATTATCGCCGAAACTTAACTTACATCTCGTTCAAGATTTATCTTGTAAAACAATAAATAATAAGCATTGGATAGTCTAACAAACTTGACTATCAAGATTTCAAACCAGTTTCGATAAGAGTTAAATCATTTTGCTAAAAATGCCAAAATTTTACAACATTAGCCCATTCGTCATGGGTTTTTGCTTTCCTAACGGAACTAACAAGTCAACACTCGCTGAAGAAGTCCATATCGACGTTATCGCTGACGCTAGAACCGACTTCTTCAGAGGCGGAAATCTCAGTTACACGCATTGGCGTGGAAGCATTGCGAAGGTCATCGTTGTTTACTGAATGTTTTTTGCTTTAGTTTCTCCCTGAACTTGCGTTGTCTCAACTGCCCGCTGATGAGCCGATGAAGTCCTTTCTCGAGCGAAATTTGTAGTTGTCGTTTGGACGCCAAATTCTCTTCAATCGCCGGCAGTTCTGAGGGAGATAGGTCGCCTCGTTCCAACATTGACTGAAGAGAGGCTATTTCTTGATGAACGGCACGCAGCTCTTGCCGTACCTCGGCTTGTCTCACTCGCCGCGTTGAGCTTGATGCCAAGTATGCAGCTGATGAAGCCTTGGTGGCATTGGATGGTATGAGGGGTGTCATGCCTGGCATGTGGAAGAAACTTGACGGAGGAGAAGACGAAGAAGAAGCGTGCAGTGAAGCCCAGAATGGGGAAAGGATGCCCTCTCCACCGCCAGCAAGGCTCATCAGCTGCAAAATACGAGTGCAGATCAGCCCCAGGTCAGTGGAGAGGGAGGTAACACGCTGAGCGTAAAGTCCCTCACTTCATTACTCCAGGGATTTCCAGTGCACAGGACACACAAGCTTCTTCTCTCATCTTGATTGCGCTAAATCAATGTATTGTCCTTTCAGAAATGCGGCCATTCCAACAATACAGTAATGCAACGTACAACACACCTACCTACGCTGATCAGATATTACAGCAAATTCGATTTAACCTTAGAAAAGTATTTAGAGCAAAAGTTTGATTTACAAAATAAGCTTCGGGATCATGACTTATTTCGTGGTGCTTCACGAAGCAAGGCTGCATACAACAACATAACCACAAAACCATAAGCACATGAACATTAAATCACAGTATCAACATTGCCTTACGAATTCTCGCGTAATAGGAAATGGTATAATAACATCCGCGCAGCCAGCTCGCGGACAGCACGCGAGAAACGGGATATAGTATTTGAGTCGTAAAATACTGAATATGAATGCATCGCCATCGCTTTCCTCTTTGAACGCACCCACCTTTTGGGTACTCCACATTTCCCACGTACGTATTTAGCAATAGCTTCAACGACCTCTACTCTACAATTGTTTTATGTGACATACGACCGCAGACATTAATCTAAATATAGGTTTCGAATTATAATATAAAAAAATGAACGCATTGGAGTTTGCGACACCAACGTTCGTTGGCAAACAATTTCCAATATAATTTTACCACGGCTGAAAGCAGTAGAAGAGTCAGACAGATCTTCTTGGAAACACGGGGATCACGGCGGTTTAACTTACCAATGAAAACTTACGAAGTAAATTAGAGCTTACTGGGCACGAAACTTCTCATGGAATCACCAGTTCACAAGAGCCGTCTAAACTTATAAAGCAACATCACGTGGAGCAAAATCGCGCTCACGCAGTGAAACCAATGAAAAGATTCGAGCCCAAGCAGGCTAGGAAAAATTATCTGATATTTCGGTCAACTGACGAAGAACAGCTACCATATCATTATTTGATAATTATAGAAGAGGATTCATAGATGTGGTCTCCCATCACTGGACGATCGTATTAGATCAAGGGCACTTATAATTATACTATAAAATGCAGTAATTTTTAAACTTGACAGATCTATCAATCAAACCCAAGGCCAAAAAAGGCTTGGCTGTGAAATCAGCGGCACCGAAATCAGTCGAACAGCAATAAATGTCGATTTTATTTTTTGCTTATGATATTTTTCATTTTTATGTTAACGCTAGTTGATGTAATAACAGGTTCGACTAAAACGTCAAAGGCAATGCGAAAATCGTTATTCAAAGATCAAAAACGCCATCTGATGGATTTCCATGAAATTACAAGGTGATCAAATAAGTCCAGGATGGAAAAACCGCTCACAAAATCCTCAAAATAACAGTATTTCTTACAAAGCATATTACTGAGGCCTGAACTAACGCTGCAGGGAACATCGCATAAACAACTTTCAACCCAGATTGACAAACAAGTTTCCAAAAAAATTACCTTCATGAAGTTATTTCAAAGGTAAACTGGTTGAATAATTGATACAAATTTTGATATATATCTCATATTAGCTCGATATTCGGAACCTTGTCCCTACAGCGAAGTTGCAGATTACATGACACTTCATAGGAGGCATACTCCTCCCCAGCACATGTCACTGCCAGGGAGCACATGTCACTGCCAGGGAGCACATGTCACTGCCAGGGAGCACATGTCACTGCCAGGGAGCACATGTCACTGCCAATTCGGTTTAAATTTAAATCAAGGAACCACCACAACAGAATTTCTCTGCAATTTTTATTTTCATAGGAAAACTCGAGTGATAATTCAGACAAATATAAAGATAGCTTAAATGGAATCAAAGCATTATACAAAGAAGACATGTACAATACAGTTGCAGGTGGGTTCCTTGATAAACTTGCTTATGATAAGGTGCAGAAATTTTGTGGATTACCATGAGGCTGATGCATCGACAATGACATTAAAAATTCAGATAATAAAATTCATAAATATTCAAAGAAGTTGTCAAATATGTAATAACATAACAGGTCTGTGGCATTTAAATTCATCAGCAATATCATTCACCGAAGAGCACATAAAAAAAAGAGCATGAATTGTGCAGAGCTGTTTCAATTAAAAATACTATATGATAAATAGCACCAGCCTACTTGGTTTTCCAACACAAGGAACTCAGGCAGAGTAGTGTTTACAAATTAAGCTTTAATCGTTAATTTCAGTTACTGACACATTGTTCAGCATTGTGCTGAAATTAAAATGAAAATTGAATCAAGTTGTACAGTCCAGCATGCACTGTGAGTGTCATCACATAAAGATTGAATCCTGTACTATGGAAAATGAGTAATCCGCGTATTTGACATATGTATTGAGGATGAACTATTTTGCATCAAGAGTTAGAATGATAGATGAAAATTGATAGTAGTTTTTAAAGAATCAAATAGCAGTTGAAATTTTGTAGCCACACATCAGTATTTCAAGATAGAGAAGTGTATACTTTCCCACCAGAGAATACTATTGAAATGATGTCGATTTATTGTTTTTTCAACGAAATCAACTTGTAATCAACTTGTAATCAACTTTGTTCCAACATCATTTGCCTGGAGTGATATATTGGAAACGATGTAGAGAATAAATGAGATGTATTTAACAAGCAAGATGAATTAAGTGTGAATTTGTAAACGCTAGTCTGCCCTAGAGTCAAAAGCAAAAATCATCAACACTCACCATAGCGGAGTCGCCTGTGCCAGTGCCGTCCATGAGTCCACCCCCTCCCTCAGGAGGAGGTAGCAACACATCGGAAAAAGATACCGAGTTGTCACCAGAGTTGAGGCCATCGTTGTTACCATCACCACCACCTCCGTCATCACCCATTCCCCCTCCCCAGTCAACACCATCATCGTCATCTTCACCCAATTCAACAACATCTTCTTGTTTTATTTCCTGTAACAAGAAATAGTCCACAAAAACCATGAGATATATAAAAAAATTAAACACTCGTCTGCCAATGAAATTCCCTTCCATTGAGATGAAAAAATACTCTTTCTTGATTGGCAATACAAACGAATTTTGTGCTAGAAAATATAAACGAGCTCAAGTTTCACCAAATGACAGACCTTTACACGAATGAATAATTGTTCAATGTTTAAATGTTATTTTGAATAGCTTTTAACAATTAGACAATTTGATGTACTCACCACCTCTTCTTGCTTGGACTGGCGCAAGCCTGATGGGCCAGCATCTTGTTCCGACGCGTCATCAGCACCGGAGGCAGGGTGTGCTTCAGGGTCATGAGATTCCTGGTTCAGGTCTTTATCATTAACTCCTTTACCATCAGATGATAAATCTTCACTGCTATCATGACTGGCACGTTGATGCAGTTTCTTGTTATGCGTACCACTAGAAGAATGACGATCATGATTATTGGTGGAAGGTTCAGAGTTCCTTAGGACTACATCGTCTGTATCATTGTCAAGACAAGCTTCTACTGGAGGTGGAATGGCACGAGCGTTGCTTCGTCGCGGCGGCGGCGGCGGAGAGTTGCGTGATCTTCTTTTTGGAGGCGGACTACGACTTTCATAATGTGAAGATGAACTAGGATCTCTTTCTCTCTTATCTCTGTCTTGCTTCTTACGTGAGGAAGGTGGGTCATCGGGCACAGCTAAACCTTTTATCTGTAAGCCCTCGGCTGTTTTAATGAGAGAGCCAAGACTAGACTGTGGAACGTTCACTTCACCATGGTACATAAAATCCAACAGGGCTTCAATGTCATTGCAGGAAACATCTTTCATGAAAACAATGGGGTTCGTACTGGTGTTTTTGCTGAAGATTTTCTGGAAGTAATCACTACAAGTACTTAGCACAAATTTGTGAGCAGAGTATATTTTTCCACCGCAGGCTAAGGTCACATCAACGAACATCCCCTGTGGAGAACAAGATATTCAGGTTAGAAATAAGCTTTACGTCAAGAAAGCTTAAAATTAAAGTAAAAAATTATGGAATTTAGCCTTAAGTGCTATCAATTTATAATAAGGTGATAATATACTCAATGTGACAAAACTCAAAACCACAGCTAGCAATTAATCACAAATGCATCATGTAATGGATTAATTGATAGGTACTTATGAATATCGTTCCACCTGTTCATAATTATGATTGAGATGGAAACATGAACGATCACAATAATCACAACTAACAAGCATATAATAGTTTACCCATGGTTAATTGTGAAAGAAATCTATTCACATTGATTTCTGACAGTGGATTTGATAGCTGACATTGACATCTGAACACCTTGGTTATATTGAAAATTATTTTATATCAGTTTCTTGGAAAAAAATACATAATATATTAATTAAAAAAATGAATCCTTACATTTTTTCAAATAACAAATCGATTAAATGAAATATTAGAACCACTAATTTAAAAACTAAGTCGGCACTGACAGTTCATTGATTAGCCAATATCATATCTTAATAAAATTAGAACACTCAAAGAAAAAAAAGCATTATCTTGAGAAGGATTTATCAATCATAGCTATTGAATTTACTAACCAGAATATATTTAAAAGATTAATAACTCAGAATAGGCAAGTTTCTAATAGCAGAGATTTTAATCACCTTCTCCCTGAGGAAAGTGAGGATGTCCACAAAATGTGCCTGATGGTTGTTCCACTTCAGCGAGAGATGTTCTTCAGCCATTGTGACAGCTGCACAAGAAAAATTTATAAATTGTAGTAAAAAATAAATAGGATCTTATAAATTTATTTTAAAACTGAAATAATGACTGACTCATTTGAAAAGCTAGACATTTTATGCAACATGTAATATATAAATTAAAGGAATCATACTTAATGTGTAAGAAAATCATACTTAACTAGTAAAATAATCAAAGATAAGATTCTTGGGACAAATATGGATGCACACAAGCATCTTACAGACCAATTTTAGTTATTTTTCATTAGCACCAATCAAACCTATATTTATATATAGGTATGATCTTGGTTATTCTACATGTGCACTGCGAGGCTTAATACCTTGCAATGATTACCAGTTACTTACAGAAATGAACAACTTCCCAACAAACACAAATGAAAATAATTACCAGCAGCAAAGCCACAAGAGAACTGTTTCCATAGGGTTACTATTTAACCAACAATGGAGTTAGTTAGATAGGTAGATACAGTACAGTAGTACCTTGTTATTAATGAATGCCTCATGTGTCAACAATATTGAACAATTAATTTCGAACAATTTTGTCTGGACCTCAATCAAAAACTTTTCACTCCATCAGACATTAGTTCCAACTGATTTGTAATAACTGTTTTAAACACATTTGACACATGGGTCTTCACAAAACAGTAGTAACAGTAGGAGTCAAGACAGGAGAACTGTGTGACCAACTGATCACCTTAAGATGGAAATCAATGCTATATATGAGGAAGCTGTCTTCAGTAATGCTGTCCAGAATTAATGCCAAAATTATTAACATTTGCATTTTTTCAAATATAAATGTTATCAGGATGGCTTATGTTCCAAAAAGAAAGGAGTAACATTAAGCAAAGTCCTCATAAATGTAGGTACCTACTAACTTTCAAGAAAAAGATTTAGTAGGTGAGAAAATCAGTGATGTGTGTTCATGCCAGAAAATACTACAGGATAACAAAAGATTTTGAAAAAAAAACTTGTACAAAATGTGAAGAATGAGTGCAGAGACTAGTTTGTTCACCAATTTCAGCAATAGAAATTTTATTAAATTTTCTACCAAGCAAGGGAAGGTAGAAAGTTCATACAAGAAGGCAGCAAATAATGTTATCTACATCAAGCAATACCATGATTGCTCATCACACACAAAGTTGTAAATGTAACTTTCGTAAAACAATCTCCACTTTTTCATCATAACGTTTTAAGAAATAGATTGAGCATTTTGTTCAAGGCATTTGTGAGGTAAAATTTAGGGTTTAATGTATAATATCAGAGTATAATTTCGCTTAACACAATGAAAAATTGAAAATAAATATTTCAAAGAAAATAATGTGTTTAACTTGTGATTTGAGAATGACTACAATGAGCACATATGACTATCACACCAGTTGAAAATAGTATTATAGTTTGTATTGCAATTAATAGTTACTTCAGACATTGGTGAATTTTTTTTACTGGCATTTAATTACTTGACAAAATGGTTGAAAACATACAAAATAGAGGGTATCATGAAAATCCTCATGAGGATTCAGAAAGAAAGGAGATTTCTAGTGGCATTTTTTTCAATCATTAACCTACTGGCAATATGTCCTGAACAGCTCATAGAGAGTTAGTGAAGCTAGCAGTTTTTTTCAACACTGTAGTGATAGTATTTAAAAATCCAATTTGGTACAAAAAACTAATATATAGCTTTATATAGTTCAATTATTTTTTCTGTTCGCAAATGTGAATTATTTTTAAGAATCCAAAGTTGCAATATTGGATATTATGAAGTATCCAAATAAAATGCTTGAAGAAACTTTGAAATTTAGTTTTTAGTATCAGCCTAGCCATAATTCCTGGGCCTATGTTTTTTTGGACATTTTCCCAGACACTGTTTTGTCAGACAGGACTGTTTGCTTACAGCAATGAAGACAAATTCTAATTTCATCAAAAACTGAAGAACTCCTGGCTGATAGCTTGAAAAATGCAGCTCCAAAAATCCAGTTACTGCTTTAGGGGACTGTTTGGGTAAAAAATTATTTTTTATTTATGGACGATTCGTTATGAACTTGATACACATATGTAACACAAAAATCTAAGACCTTTTTATTAGTGCAACTATATAAAAAAATGAAAGAAAATGTGTATTTAATAGAAAATGTCAAAAAAGGGGGTACAGTGAAAATCTCCTTATTCAATAAATGTGCTATACTATCAAGAGACATGTCATTTGATTTGTAAAGACCTTATCTAGAAACCAGCTGATCATTATTTCCAATTTCTAATTTATTCAAGTGGGAGGGAGGATTTATCTAAATTTTTAAATTTTTGCTACCCTCCCTTTTTTCAATATAAATTAAAAACTATAATGAAATAAAAAAAATCAGATGGATTGTAGAGATTTTCTTTACAAATAGAATGGTACGTATATTTCTCATTGCTGTAGCTTAAAAATAATAAGAGGAGATAGGTTTTTGAGATAAAAATTCCAACTTTTCAGAAAACCCAATGAACTGAAATTTGTGATCATTGAAGGTATAAGTTTTACTTGCAATCGCTTCAATGGCTGTCATGAACATACTGACAAATGCACAAACATGGCTTCAGACATTTTAAATAAGCAAATCTTGGAACTACAAAATGAGACTAAAAACCAGAGAAGCCAAAATTCTCATTTTTGTCCAAAACGGAGTAGATAATTAAAGAGATTTTCTACACTTACAACAGAGCTGAAAACTTCAGATCCATCACTTAGGTTTTTGAGAGTGAGGTTGGTATTAGAGCAGTAAATCCATGTTTTAAGGCATGGAAGACAATATTAAATTATAACAAATTTTACTCAAATCATTAGTTTTACCCTAGATATGTCCATAAAAAAATTCATGTTAGAGACAGAAGGGAAATGTAAAAAAAAAAGTCCTACCTACATAATAACTTAACCCCATAACTGAGACCCCAAGTCAGACATTGCAAGCTCAGCAGTGCGGCACTCAGGAACAATCCCCCTAGGAGTGTAAAATCCCATATGAAATGATGAACATAGACATCTGTCAGAAGTTCCTCCTTATGTTCATAACAAGTGAAATTTGTTACCATCTGCAAGAAATTTAGGCAAATGAGCAATTCAAGTCAATATGCTAAATTTGTTTTTCCCAAGAATTTAAAAGCAAAGAAAACAGCCAAAAAAATCACTTCTTATGAAGGAAAACATTTAAGTTCAGTTCCATTATCAGTTCAAAACCTAAAACACAAGCACAAACAATTAGCAAAGTAAATTCACATTGAAGACCTTAAAACATCAATCATCAAATGAAAACAAATACGAATGAAGTAAATATCAGCAGACAAATGTATCTATTTACAATTTTAAGGTGATATGAACTGTAAGTGAAATTTAAACTAGCCTTTGTTAAAAAATAGACAGCAGTGGTTCCCAAACTTTTTCAGGCTGGCACTCCCTTTGGCTCCCCAGTGAATCCCTAGCCCCCCCCCCACAGGCACATATAAAAACAAACACCTCTTTCTTGATATTTAGTATGCTGCAATTTCAAAAGAGAAAGGATAAACACAAATGTGTATTTTACAAATAGAACCCCATTTAGTAAACTAATATATTTTTTACAGTTTCAACTGTTTCAGCACTAGAAATTCAAGACAGCTTGAACCAATTTAAGGCTGGACTCGTGGCTGGTCTTGCAGCCAGTCTCATGGCCAATCTACAAATTCAGTGATCAAGGAATATCTACCAAACACATGAACACACCTTGATAAAAATTTGAACACGTTGTTAGGACCTAAACGGTGTTGTTTAGCTCTTGAAAAAATGTTAAATTTCACCTTCATGCGGGAGTTATATGATGATAAGGGCCAAAATTTGCAATGATCAAAGAATTTCATCTTCCAAACTACTTAACATATTTGAACAAAATTTTGAATATAAATTCCTAACTCCCAAATGGTGATTTTTAGCTTGTGAAAATTTATTTGACTTGGAGTCACATTCTGCACGTGTTGTGGACAAATCGTCAAACAAACGTACAAACTTCTGACTTCAACTTAGCGGACTGCCGCCTCCCCTACTTCCCCTTTCTTCCTCACTGCCCCCCCCCCAGATCTTTCCTCCGCCCCCAGGGGGGCAATATCGCCCACTTTGGGAACCATTGCTTTACAGGGACTCTAAAATTAAAAGATAAGAAATAATGGTTGTGAAAGCTAAAATTGAAGGGTAAAATCACTATTGGACACCGGGACATTGCACTGCTTGGCATGATGGATGAAGGGGATGTGCAAGCAGATTTTCTGTTCTAAAACTTCTTCCTTTGTGCTTCACTATCCTAGCAGAAAAATTGTGAGATGTCATACCAACATGCGCAGATGCGCACAACTACATTGATAAACTAGGGACAATTGCATAGGAACAGTGCATCTTTATCTTTATACTTGAAAAAAGACCCGATTTTAAAATTATTCACAAGCAATACATGAAGATTTACATTTGGGAGATATTTATAGAACAAGCCTTTCAATTACTTAGACCAGTAGTTCCCAAACCTTTTCAGGCTGGCGCCCCCTTTGGCTCCCTAGTCAATTTCTAGCGCCCCCCACAGACATACGCCTCTTTCTTGAAATTTAGTACACTGCAATTTTAAAAGATAAAGGTTTAACACAAATGTGTATTTCACAAATAGAACCCCATTCAGTAAACCAATATGTTCTTCAGCTGTTTCAACTGTTTCAGCACTAAGAAACCTAGGACGGCGAAGGCAAATTTACAGCCGTTCTCATGACCAATCTCCAAATTCAATTATCAAACAATATCTCTCAAACTAATGAATATAGTGTGAACTAATGAATATAGTTCGCTCATATAATGAATAAATGAGCGAACAGGAGATGAATGGATTGCAATGATTGTGGGACTGTCAACAGTGGTAAGTGCTGCTATGATTGAGAGTGGAAAGCGATTTTTGGAGAATGCTTGAAGGGTGAGGGAGAGGAGGAGGCTGGCTAGAGTGGAGGCTGGGAGCAGGGTTGGCAATGATTAAATCATGTGATTAAATCACTTGATTTTTTTATAAAAAAAATCATGATTTTTTTTTATTTTTTCGATTTTTTTGATTTTTTCATATATTTAAAAATATTAAGTGGCAGTCTTTAATTTATATTGAGGTATTGTTATTCATGGTTTAGTATAAATGTATTATAAATGACAAATTGGTATATAAACTTGTTGCCTTTAGTGTGTATTAGGTTCCAATAAATGGAATGTTTTTGGTGCAGAGGCATCAAGTGTGCAATACATTGTACGTAGCTAGCAGCTTAGCTAATTCTTATAAGGCTATAAGTAGTCTAACTATTTGACTATTTGCTATATATTGATTACAATATACAATTTAAATGTGTTAGCTAGCTTATACAGGGACAGGCAGAACTGATTGAACAGTTTTGAGGCAAAATAAAAGAGTAAGGAGGTACATAAAGAAGAAAGTTTGTTTTCCTCATGATAAGCATAACATACCATTTAAAATACTTATGTTTTAAAACAATATCAGGAAGATGGGTGGATGGGGTTCGTTAGCTGCATCACACTGTTGGAGTTGTTCTGGGAAGTTTCCTACAGCACGTTCACACATATGGCGAGGTATGGCCATAACCTCTGCTGCAATAATCCGTCCCCTTAGCTGTGGTAGGGTGTGAGGGCGACTTCTGAACACCCTTTCTTTTAGATGTCCCCAAAGAACGAACACGCAAATGCTCAAATCAGGTGACCTTGCAGGCTACTGTAAATCACCCCTCAGAGACACCAGACCTATGGGAAACATGCGTTTCAAAACATTGAGTGACATTCGGGCTGTGTGAGCTGTAGCCCCATCCTGCTGGAACCACAAGTCTCCCAATGCTTCATTTTCAACAATGTTTTCCATCATAGGCTGCAAGAAATTTTGCAACATTGCAGAATACTGAGCATAGCAATCGGCATTCACTGTCATGGTTACTCCCTCCTCTGAGAACGACTCCAACAGTGTGTCCCAGCTAACAGCCCCCATCTTCCAGATATTGTTTTCAAAACATAGTATTCTAAATGGTATGTTATGCTAACCTCTAGGAAAATAAACTTTCTTCTTTATGTACCTCCATTACTCTTTTATTTTACCTCAAAACTGCCCAATCCTCAACCTCTAGGAAAATAAACTTTCTTCTTTATGTACCTCCATTACTCTTTTATTTTACCTCAAAACTGCTCAATCGGTTCTGCTCCACCCTGTATATTGAGAGGTTGATATTGTATTGACCTTTTAGGCAATTAGAAAGATTTTCCACCCTAATACGAGTATTCTAATTAAAATATTTAATTTCAATCTTTAAATATGTGAATTTAAAACTCAAAACAATGTTCGAATAGCACACATGTTTATTTCAAACAGTGTTAGCTTTTCTCATAACTTAAGTCTTGTTTCAAGTTGTATGAGGTTTGTTTGGTTGTCGTTCAGTTCATGTTTAGTATTGGTTTATTGGTCTGAATTAAATGGGAACAGTGCAGTCAGTTACTCAGTCACTACTAGTTGGAGTGTATAGAGGGTAGAGTCTGGTAGATTTATAGGACATGAAACAAGTAGATCAATTGATAGTGTTGTGCACTGTGCTATCAGCTACCTATCTGTAATGTGACTCTTCAATGTTTAGGAGATCTGCATTCCTGAAGTGTTTTGTATATTGAAGCCAGTTAAATGGTCAATATTTAGCTCATTACCTTGCTCCATACAAACATTACAAAGCTAATGAATAGACTTATCAATAATTGTTTACCCAAAAATCCCTAAGTGGTAAACACCACCTTAGCCTGTTGGCCATTATTGAAGGCAATAAGTACCCTTTTAAGCCATCCATTATAATCCATATACTGTTATTGTTGGTAGGCTAATTGCAACATTAAAAATAACACCTCAAAAAGACAAAAAAGCTGAAAAAATCAAAAAAATCAAATAAATCATGAAAAAATAAAAAAAATCACCAACCCTGGCTGGGAGGGTGTAAGATAAAAGCAATAATAATAATAAAATTGAAATAACCAAACCATAATAATATCGCACATAGTCACTCAGGGCCTAAGAGGCCCCATAGCTAATATAATTTATCAAATACACAGTGCAATAATTGACAAATAGCAATAATAAACCAATGAATTTCCCCTTGAACTTCTCTTCCCCTTGATTACATCTCACCCCTAACACAAACTTTCACACCTCTTCTCTTTAATGTTGCTTCCACCTGGCTTGGTCTCCCTTTCTTCTTCTTACTAACAAGTGAAAATGTGATGCGTGGCTGCTGGCCATTGCAAAGGCCTGACCCTGAAATTCTTTTTCTCAGAGTCACCATGCCCCAAATTCAAATCCAAAGCTCTATGAAACTTGAAACGCATATTCATCAGAACCTAACGGTGATGTTTAGCTCATCATTTTTTAATTTCACCTTCATTTGTGAGTTACGCATATATTGCAAAACAGGCTGAAACTTGCAGTGATCAAAGAATTTTTTCCAAACCTAACGGTGATGATTAGCTCATAATTTTTTTTTTAATTTCACCTTCATTTGTGAGTTACGCGTATATTGCAAAACAGGCCAAAACTTGCAGTGATCAGAGAATTTTTTCCAAACTATTGAACAGATTTGAACAAAATTTTGACTATACATTCCTAACTACCAAATGGTGATTTTTTAGCTTATAATTTTTTTTATTTTACCTTTGTTTGTGAGTTTTTTTTTTTATTTCACCATCAATCTTGATTTCACACTTCCTTATATTTGGCCCGTGTCGCCGGCAGTGTGGAATTCCAGAGGGGTAATATATTAACTGGTAAACATAGCAAATCGGAAAGCAGGACCCAAAAATCTGGAACGTCCAGCACACTTCCACTTCCAGTCCATCATCATCACTGATGAGTCTCTGCAAGATGCCACAGCTGTTTCATTGAAAAAAACAGCGCTTGCATCATCATAGTAACAAGAATCCAATCAACGCTTGAACGCATCCAACGTACTGTCACAGCCTCACAGGCATCCAATCATCGCTAGAACGTGTGCAACGTCACAGCCACTGGAATCCAATCAGCGATAGAAAGCTAGAAGGGACCGCCTCAAATGCACACAATGTTAATGCACACAATGTTAATGCACTGATGCTAACTTAATGCATAATGCTACAATTCTTATTTCAAGAACGTAATACAATGGTGTAGTTATGTCATTATTGATGGAAATCACAAAGAATAACATTTTCACTATGTACACTCACTCACAAATACATGAAAAACTGCCTACGATTCAATCGACAAATACAAAACTGACCACTGATGCAATAAGCTGAGACATTATAACTCCTATCGTTACGATCAGGATTACCAACTTAATGAAAAACATAAACAAAGAAGGTAGCAGGCTGCAGGGACACCAACCATCAATATACTCATTTGAAAAAATGATAGATACGAATTCTTCTATAATACACATTTATCAGTAACAGGCATTCAACAGAATGGTTTAATAACCTTTGTAAATCGTAAATGTTATACAGTGAGGGGAAATAAATATTCGTACACTTGAAAAATCGTATTTTAATGTATGTAAGTACACAAACTTAACAGGAAAAGTGATTTAAATTATGTATAGAGACGCATAGTATTAAAAAATACTATCAAAATAAATTAAATCTCAATGCAACAAAAAACAATGCAACATGTTCACTTTTCGGGGTGAAAAAAGTATTCGTACAAAACAATAAATCCGCATTATTTTAATTTAATACTTGGTTGAATACCCATTTTTCAGCTCAACAGATACCAGTCTATTTCTATACGTCTCGACCAATGATTTGCAGATGCTGACTGGTATTTTATACCATTCTTCTTGGCACACCACCTTAAGATTCTCAATGTTTGTTGGGGACCTTTTCTTAATTTGAATCAACTTATTCTATCGCGTTGGAAGGAAGGAGAAAGTTATAGGAAGATTGCTAGCCACTTGAATGTTCCTTTTAGTACAGTTGCTTCGTTCATTGGACGCTTCAAGACCCGTGACAGCGTTGAAAACCAAAGACGATCAGGTGCTCCTAGGTGAACATGTTGCATTGTTTTTTGTTGCATTGAGATTTAATTTCTTTTGATAGTATTTTTGAATTCTATGCATCTCTATGCATAATTTAAATCACTTTTCCTGTTAAGTTTGTGTACTTACATACATTAAAATACGATTTTTCAAGTGTACGAATATTTATTTCCCCCCACTGTACATGCAGAATCAATCGTGTGCAACAGCCAAAGTGGCGGGAACGATGGTTAGTGTTTACTGTTTACTTGTTAGTTCTCGTTAAGCAATCGGTGTGTGAGGTAACTGAATTAACTGCAGATAAAGCTCCCAAACTTGGAGACAATAATTGAGTGAAAACTTTACGCGATATATTGTGAGCCTTCTAAAGTTTTAGTAATGAAGAAATCACAAGGTTCGCAGAATCTAAAGGTTTGAATGCTAAATTTTGAGTACTCTATTGACTATTGAGTCTATTCTATTTCTAGTCAGTCAACTGTGAAGTGTCATGTTGTTTGTTGTGCATTGCCTTTTCTTCGAGAAGTTTCTCCAACTGCCAATGAGTTTGTCAATTTGAAAGCTGAGGTAACGAATAGGTGCCATAAATGTTTTTTTTATTTTTTATTTGAAACTATTATGTTGGGAGTAAATAGTAGGTATTTCCTTCTGTAGATCCATCCCTCTTGCTCATCTGTGAGTGATGTGCGCAATTAACAATCTTGCATGGGACCTTCTCCGTGTTGCGTGACTTGACGTTCATACGATCATAGCCATGGTGCCAATCCATAGGTTATTCAAAAGAACCTGTTCTTATGTCATTTTGAACCGATCAACGCTTCTTTACAGACCAATCGTAAAACACACCTTCACCGGCAAAAGCTTTCACAATTCTGAAGAAAGGTGAGCTGACAGCTACACTGGCCGTAGGGCGTGGGTGGACCTAATTTGAATTTGAATGCATGCATCAATTTGAAATCCTATAGACTATAATAGACACAGTATACAAGTCATAGAGCCTAAATTTTTAATATCTATAGAAAAAATGTACGTTTCTGCATGTATTATAATGCTGTTAACATTAGCAAACTTTGAATTATCTCTGATGCAAGAAATACTTGCTTAAATCATTTTATTTACAATATAAGCGACTGGATGCAACAATCGGTTCGCAAGAACCAACATAGCCCAGAACAGCATTAATTTCGAATTTTCGATTGACGTTAATTTCTAAATTAAAATGTATTTAGCCAGTATTTCTTGCATCAGAGATACTGTCAAGTACTTCAATGCTAACAGCATCAAAATCCACACAGAAACGTAAAATTTTAATGAGTTTTACAATGAAATTTACGCTCCTATTCCAAAGAATTGAGACCAATTTCAAATCAAAACCGACTAAATTGAATCCATCGCGCTTTCTGGCATCTTCTCTCACAGCTGATTGCAGTTACAGTGCATTTTTTTAGCTTAAGTTGCCAATACGTATTTAATGTAGACATAGTCTTCCGTTGGTACAAAACTTACAAAATAACCTTGAATTATTGATTGCTAATTTCTTGTATTACGTAAATGTTTATGATTCAAATTAATCATAGAAGATTAGAAGTTGCATCTCCATAATTCCATGTTGAATTAAAATTATTCATAGAAGGTTCACTTACTGATGCCAGCGCTAGCAGCGGCAGGCAAATGAACTACTTTTTTATTTAGTATCTTGACTAATTATATAATAATATTGTATTCTGTTTAGGCACGGTCTCTTAAAGTGTACCAGCAACATATTTTCCATTATTAATTATTTAAATATATTAACTTGTGGTGCAGTAAGATATCATATTGTTTGAATTCTAAACAAACATGGCGCATCCACATCCAGATCCTAGCGCCAGCAGTGGCCATTCAAGGAACTACTTTATTACTTGGTATATTTACTATGATAATAATGTATTATTCTGCTTAGGCACAGTCTCTCAAAATGTTGCAGCAACACATTTTCCATTGCTAATTATTTACATTTATTTATTTGTGGTACACCGAACTAATGCATTTTTTATGTTGATGTTGATATATTTATATCAATTTCAAAACTTTATGTATTTCTAAAGGGAGTTGTGATGAGACCATGGGAGTCGAACCGTTGAGTTTAGACCATTGCAACTTGCAACAGGGGCCCAGGGGCCAAGGGCATGGGGCCTTGCGAAGGGTTAAGACCGCGGACCGCCGCACGGCGGTGGACCGACATAAGTACCTCTCTTCATAGACTTCCACTATGATCATAGCTACCGTAACCAAAGCCAATTTCTGACGGCCTGCAAACCTGTTTCTAGTTGCCTGGAACGTTTTTTTTTTCAAGACGGAACACTTTTTTTATGTGAACCACAAATTTTAGAATTCCAGCCTGGTCACTCACTTGCCGGGTAATTTGTCACTTAAATTTGCGGCGATCAAGAAATTTCTTTTAAACTACAGAACAGATTTCAACAAAACTTGAGCATGGAACCATGAGTGATGAGAATTACAAAAATACCTATATAAAATAACAATTCATATGCATACTTCACAAACGCAATAAACTCAGGAGCATATAAAAACTTTTCTTTATTAATTTCAAGACAATGGCGCCATTATGTCAGCCCATACTGCCACTGCCCACTACAAACACATAGGCCTAGCCTAGGAAAATTAGAAGCTTTTATTTGTAATGATACATTTATATAAATCGAAGTAAGTGTAGACGAGCTTCCCACCTTTATTAGAGCTGATCAAAGGATCAGCAGTCAGTATGGACCAAGAAACGAGTACCAGGCACAACAGAATCGGCAACAGGCTGTGGAAGCCTAACATCTGATGCCGAGATTGCTATGCTATGCTATGCTAATAATTAAAATATTTACAAGCTTTGAAATTGCATAAACTCAATGCATATTACATAAAACAGCATTTTAATACTAGTGCATTCAGCATTGATATTGTTTAGACTCAAAATTCCACTACTTGCCCCTCACCAAAATGGCGTCCGTTGACATCAAATCTAAAGGGCATTCACACTCCAACATCATAGAAAATAGTTTTAGCATTAAATGTTTATAAATTTAATCATTCGTGACCATAAACAGTTGTATTCCATTTTATAAATGTATAATAAAACAAATAAAATGTACAATTTTTCTTACCTAGAGCAAGTGAAACACAGACATCGTCCCTAACAACCCACAGCCGAAGAAACTTCAAGCAACGCCATCTTTTAGGGATTCTTTGAGCGACCGAGATAAATTTCCTGAAAAATCTTGAGCGTTTGATAAATTTCCTCAAACGCTCCCTTATGTAAACTGTGCACGAATAAAAACAAAAAATAAAATAAAAAGTTTAGATTAATGTAGGTTTGGGAAGATTAGACCGATGGAAAATAAAATCTGCATTCAGTTGAACTTAGAAATCTCTCGTAATCAATTATTATTCACAATAAGAATCGATGCTACGAAGTAGATGTTGATCCCACCAACTAACTATTTGTTTTCATATTTTTTTCATCACATAAAAGATCAAGCAAATGATGTTTTCCAACTCAAAATTATTTCATTTCTGTTATTATGTCACCCTGTAAGCTCTTTTTCATGGTTCATCACATTAATTTCAAACAGACTTTAAGAATTTGATGACGGGTGATGGTGGTTATATAAATTTAGATACACTCGCACTCGTAATTTAAAGCTATGCCAGGCTGATGAATGAAATGAATATGTGATGCGTCGCTGATGGCCGTTACAATGGCCTTACTATGAAATATCTTTTTTCTCAGAGCCACCACGCCCCAAATCCAGACCAAGGTTAGAAAAAAAAACTGTTTTTTTTCAATTATGATGATCGGTCTTGAAATAAGAATCGTTCCTCTATTGAGCTTATCGTTTGAATAAAACTGGTCAAGCTTTCTTCTGATGTTACGATATATTTTTACCCTAATTTAAGGACTTTGCGTGATTGAAGCCAAAGCAACGCTAACTTCATAAATGCTGCATTCTGATTGGCTCTCAAAGATCGAATCGATGACAATGAACACCGAACAAAAAATGAGATTATCAAATGATTAACATGAACTTGGGATGGTTTACGGCATATTAATAGACACATTTGAATCCTCGAATTTAATTTTATTTAGTTTCTTAACTTAACACTTCATCAAAGAGAATAGTTTCCAAATTTATTCAGAATTAAATTTCCACCACTCAGACATTGCAATTCATTCTATACAACCTGAATGGGTTCCAATAAAATTTACCTTATACCGCCATGTCACTCTCCCGGAATATAATTTTAAAGTTGTACTTGGCTGCAACCATTAGTGTAAGTCATTTGGGGCTCACTGGAACATATCATTTTTGGGAATTAGGATTGCGACATTATTACCCCGGTTACTCATGTCAGGCGGTAGAGGGGGTTAATATCAAATTGTTCAAGTAAAATTTTTTTCGACCCGGCTCCTAAACTTTATTCCCATTACAATGACTAATGTACTCCAATTCCGAAATCGCTGAAGAGAAATTTGCATCAACATTCAATTTGGTGGCAATTATTCATGAAGCTGCTATCCTCAGCCCACGCGAGTCAAAAATAAACTTCACGCTATAAACTTAGAACAAGATTGAGCGCAAGGGAATTTCTTCTTGTCATATCCAAGAGTAAACTGTCCAATCACTATCCTCATTTCTCGTCTACTTAGCCGACAGTACAATAAGGCCTGTTGCAATGCGATACGGTGAATGACGTGACTTGTTCCGGCATTAATATTCACCAATCTACCCAGCCATCACGAGGACGGCGTTCAATAATTGAGCTAGACACCTTCAGAGCCAATGTATATCTACTGATACCTGCTAGCCTTTCTTTTTAATCACACGATTACAGGTATATGTAATGTACCGAAGGTCTCTGTAGAGTGTTGAGCTGCAACCGGTAGGTGTAACGCTCAGCAGAGAAGGATAATCAAAAGCAAAATCCAGTCAAAGCCTATCTATTGCCGTATCTGTCGACTGTCAAATTCCAGTCCCTTTATGGTCGAGAGCTTCGGACGGGACAGACCAAGCCAGCATGATTCTGGAGTCAGAACAGACTCGAGCGCTCTAGATTCTTTGGTAAGACGTCTAAATGTGCGGTCAAGAAATTATGTTTTAACAAGCCAACCAATAGGCAACAAGAGTTGTCCTACATTTTTATACACCAAAAAATGATCATAATAGAAAATTTCGAAGCTCGCATTCATGAATCGAACTCTAGTATAGAATAAATAATGAACTAGTATAAAAATATCATAAAAACTGAATTTTTCTTCCGACAATGAATGGGATATTCGTAATAAGGCTAGAGTTTTTCAAGCAAGAAATAAATGGTGGGAAAAAAAAATCAATATCCTCTCTGATGCCGCTCAAAACTCATCACAGCAGGATTCCTCATCTCGACAAAAGAGCTCTGAACGTCACAGTCATCGCAGTATGAAAGTGTTCCTTATTTGGTGTAGAAAACTTTTTCGTAAAGCTGCAATGAAAATCATGAAATATAACTCCACTTCACCTGTGTCCTCATAGACAGACAACTAGGAATAATCAAATTCTGAGCAAGCTCTGCACTTAGTCGCGCGCGTGATGCTCGCTTCAAGACTTCCTCTTTCCGTTACACTTCAGACGCTCTTACGATGAGAGCAAAGTCCCTGTACTCCAGTTCAAGTCTCAACCACTAAATAGACGATAAGCAGATAGAGCGCCAAACTGGCAGCCGATTTATAACAGCAACAATAAAGAATTGGGGGCATATCCCGATCAATAAATAAAGAGACGATTTTTTCTGTCTTAACGATTAGCAAGTAACAGTTGCTATACGATACACAAGTAACTCATGGAAACAAACCGAAGTCCAACACTATTCATCCAGTACAAACCAGACAGTAACAAGCATCTAGGATTCACAACAAATAAGAAACTCCATCAAAACAGCAAACCCAACTAGAAAACCACATAAATCTCCTTCGCAAGCAACGAGCAGCTATGCTCCGATAACTGGACAGTGCGACGCTGCCACTTAAGCGATCTCATTTCTCTCCAGTCCAACACTTTAACTACAGAAAATGGCAGTGAAGTTGCTTCAAATGCAGTCGAAGCTCGTCTGCTCCGACTGGTGAGTGAATCAAATGCCCCCACCCAACAGCATAGATTCATGAATAAATCAGTATTTGCCAATATTAGGCTCGTAGTGAAAAATCTGATTTGCAGAAACGCACGCCGTTTCAGAAAACAGATTTACATAGACACGTACATGTACAATCTTCCTTTTACATCACCGACATGCCAGCATCCTAAGAAACTGCATTGCCAACGCGGAGAATGATGCTCAAGGTGAGGTGTCCGTTATACTACCGTAGCGGTTTACACGGCACACGGCGCTCCTATAACTGGGCATTACACGCTGGAATTCAAGCATCAAACCAGAGCCGACAAATAGCGTGAAGTTATTCAAGACGTATAATGTAGTATTTAAACAAGCTACCTCATGGATGTGAGAGCGCTGACGAACAAAGTATGCGCTCATTTTACAGAAGGTAAGTTGCACCAACTATCCACCGCACACGGGCCTGATGAAGCCAGCATTCCGTGTATTTTTTCTACAAATGTCATACAAAATTGAAGTACACATTACTACACATAAGAAATAAATGGAATAAATGTAGAGCACTGCAGGAGCGGCCCCTTTGAGTATTGCTGGTGTGAAGAGATTATCGAGTCAGCACACCAAGAGACTCGCCGCTTTCTTCCTTTAGCTACTAAACGTGAGCTGAGCGGTACAGTGACCCCTACAATGCACGACCGCATGGCGATACAAATCCTCCTGGCATCACGAATGGCAGTTCTAAGTAGCAAGAACAGGCGAAGCCCAGCCCCAGGTTTCGCCCAGACATAAAAATTACGGCTTTTCTCCCTAGATTTTTCACTTAGCAAGTAATTTTGAAACGCCACCTAATCGGCAGATTAGAGATGAAGTCTGAATAGTATTCTTTAGAGATATTAGCGCCCTATTTTGATGGAGTTTTGCTTCTACAACAGGAGCAAGAATCTTATTTCAGGACACGATCTGACAACGTATGTGTGTTAGTACAAAGATATTGCCGTGACTAGAAATAAACTTGTTAAACTGACATTCATTTACCTCTCTATGACCGCGTAACCAGAAAGGTATATCACATAAGCAGTATCATCCAACAGGGTTTGTCAATCTATCTTTTACGACACAGTATTCGCAGAATTATCGAATGTGCTACAAAACGTGTACCCATTGCAAAGGCTCCAAAAGGAACGTAGGTGCGTCAGAAATTCCAAGCATAGGCTTACCGTATGCAAAGAAGGGCACACCACAAAATAGGGAGAAAAGGATTAGTAGTTTAACCGATGGCCGGACTTACAACCCGAGTCAACCGCTGGATCGCTGCAAAACGGTCGATTTAGAGGGTAAATGTAAAACAACAACTCAGGAACAGTGGCAGGTTACGAAGCAATATCCGAACAATTGCAACATAAAATACCTACACCAGCTCGGTATTGATCTGATCAAGAGAAAACATTATAAATTCGGAGACATTAGTGAAGTGCACTAATATGGTTTTAACATGGATAAATGGTAAACAAATGGGAACTTTCCGCACAACGAAAATTTCTGCATTAATGAAAACATTCTGCTAGAATGACTAAGAAGCGTCACCAGGACGGCACCGGTAGGTCAGACATACCAAACGAGCTTCCCTCGCACCGCCGTCACTTCGTTGGGAACTAGTGAAACAAAAAATTGGCCGGCACTTCGTTGGGAATTAGTGAAAAAAAAGGATAGACAAGAATTAAACGACTTTCCCAATTGGCAGGCGTGTGTAACAGCTTCAAACGCGATTCATCTTTGATGAAGCCAATAAATTCGGATACTAACAACAGCAGCAGCAATGAGCGCACGGTTTGATGGTTGGCACGAGAGCCAGCGAGATCTCGTAAACGACATTTGCCACTGGACAGTCAAAGTTAGCTGGCAGTGGCAGCACAAGCTGCATCAATCTTAACTGAAGGTGGATGACCTACAAGAGAATAGGCAGGAGTGGTTTCCCTTGATAGTAACTAATAACACAGTTACTCCTCGTACCGCCGTACTAAAATGAATGGTTCACAGGCAATATAATAGAAGACTCTGGTTATTATACGATTTCTTTACACTTTATACAGCTTATGATGACGCGACACGGGACTTTCTGAGCTGAGAGCCTCATCGTTTAATATTACGCCGAGAACAAAATTGTGAAGAGTGTCCACAGAACAGAAGACTCGCACGAAGTTGATAGCCTCGAGGTCCGTCCAGATATCAAACGACGAGCAGTCACATTGAATGAAATTCCCATTGTTTGCCAGGACTGCCGCACTACCGTCGGTCAACATATACGAAGTTACAGCAGCTGAGCCGCCTAGCCGGCGTACGACGACTCTGTGTTCCTCCTCCACTGGCATACACCGCAGCATGGCGAATCTTAAAAGTTATACATCAAATAACCTCAAAAATTGCCTAGTCATATGAGCCTACTCATTTATTGGGAGATGACAAAGAACTTTCGCCACTAGCTGGAGCTTTTTCTTTGTCGCTGCCGTCTTTCATTTTATCCACGTAATCGGTGAATATATCACGAAACCGAGACCAAGACTTTTCCGGAATCGTAATCGCCGTTCGGAAGTTCGTTTTCACCTGGGGGACAAATAAATTCATACAATTTTTGCAGGAGAAAACATAGCTTCCAAGTATTTTTCTAATTTTTGGTCAATAATACATTCAAAATTGAACAAAAATATCGCTCTGTAGGAATTCGCGACAGATCTTAGTCCAGCATCTACTAGACTTCCTACTACAGGCACGAGTTTCAAATTATGTTTCAGCCATTCCGAGTTATCCTATCCACACAAAAGAGTATTATGCCTCTAATCCACACAAAAGAGTATTATTATCCCGCCTAGATTCATAATCATAACTCAATACAGGCTGTCCTTGCCTATTACATTTAAACTCAGATGCCTAAAATGTCACCTCTGATATCCGCATGTAGATGCCCCTATTATTTTGGCCGATATCAAAGTAGAAGTTCTTGTTCTCGACGCGCATGTGACGCCCCTCTGGCAGTTCTCCTTTGAACCCTCCATCGTCGGTGCCAAACTCGTCCAGCAGCTCCTGGAGCGCGTCACGAAACTCTATCATACCCTGCGCTGGGATCGCAATCTGGCAGCGCGGCCCGCCTCGTGCGATTGTCTGTGATACCTGAAAAGTTAGCAGCTATCATTAGGCGGATGTGTTAAGAAGGCTGAAAAACGATGATGAAGCTAGCGAAGGAATAGACATTATGAAGATAACCAGTTTTAACCAAGTGGCTAAAAACGCTGATGAAACAAAAAGAGGGAGTGCGGGTGGCAACTTGAAACTAACTTCTAGTGAATGGCTGAAAAATGCTTCAGAAAAAGGAGCGATCGTCTGTGAGAAACCATGTTGTAAATGACTAAGAAAAACATCTGGTGAAAGAAATTGTGGCCAATTTGTGGTAAATGACTAAAAAAACTATGCTGAAATAATGGACAGTAATCTATGAAAAACTGTTATAAAAAAAAGTCTGATCGCTTGCAATAACAACCACGAATCGTGTTGTATAGAAGAAAGGTCTAAAAAAAACAGGTCCAAGTTTTATATTTGATCGAGGTCATATCGAAGAAAAAAAATTATTCAGAAAACATGGATCTGCGGACTTATTTGATAGGGGGTCAGATTGTTTAGAATGTTCACCACTCTCGGTTCGTTCAATTAGAGTTGGCTACAATTCTATCTATTAGGAAGAAATCTTACCCTCAGGAACCGCCCTCTCGAATTTTCCTTGAGGTCGAGGTAGTACCGTCTGTTGTCTTTAACCATTGTCTCAGATTTGAGTTTGCCGTCTTCGGGTAGCGTGTCAGGATTCGGCGGTCCTGGAAAAATTAAACATTTTTACATTTTACACAAACTACATGGTAAACTACACTTCGAGCGAATAGAGTTATCGAAATCAAACGTCAATTTATAGCGAAGCTCGATGGAAAAAATTGGTAGAATTCAGTGGTATGCGTCCTCCTAATGTTACAAATCACTTAAGTTTTCAACCTATCTCAAAATTTTAACATACTTGAGAGAGAACTATCACGCAGTGCCAGGTCCGTTTCAGTAGTCATCCTTATGCAAATGCACGCTGGTAGTAAAAACTTTTCGATAAACAGAGGTTCAACAGCGGTTAATTTGAGCCACTTTCGGACGATATTAATGAATCACTAATACACCATAGGCAACTAATACAAAATAATACAACTTTGAACTCGACTGTGCGACAAGACTCACCCAAATTAGAATAGAAATCACTAAATTGAGAAAGGTGTTCTCGAAACTCAGCCGCGGTAGACAATGCTAAGAATACTTGGTTCCTCCGACCGTCAGCTCCGATCTGAAAGAAGATCATGTTATCAAGATATGGCTGGTATGATATTTCGGTCGAGAATCAACCGATCAGTTTGTCCATGAATAAATGCTTTATTATGCGTCCAATGTTCCAGTTCTTCAAGAAGGGAGAGTCCTCTCTAATAAGTCTAATTTAGGGCACGCATTTCCCATTTTATTTGATATAATGTGCACCAAAAATTTTGGTGGGAAAATAATAAATTGTTGCCAATTGAACTGAAACTAGACTCGCTGAAGAAATACTGGGTAAAAAGCAGCCAATTCAACAGGACGGATTTCTTGCGACGCGCACGTGTGCGAGCTTAAAGTAACTGAAATGCAATTTGGATTTCATTGCTGAATAGGAAAAAGAGCCTGATCAAGTTGGTACACGAGGTCACATTAGCACTTGCGACTATGAGCAACCGTAGCGAAATTACACGCAGAATCATCATATTAAAGATTCTACAAAGTCTATATAGATTACATACAAAATTTACTTCGTTTACGGCGTCTTTGAATATTGGCCTACACTAGCGAGGAAGATTTGCTTATTGGTGGATACAAAATTCCGTTCAACATTAGAAAAGGCAAAGAAATAAAATGAGAGTCGAGGATAATTTTCCAGATTTTACTCAGGTTATCTGGAATGTCTCCATTAAAGCCAGAACTCAAAGATCAATCGTTATTCACCTGTTAGTTGAACTAGTTGCGAATTAGAAACCTTCAGGAGTAACGCTAGTTATAAACGCCATTTGGCGCGACAGAATTTTTCATCATTAGTTCATACCAAGTTTTATTTTTGTATAGTCGATATCTTGAACTTGTATTATACGTTTGATTCTTTGCTGATTATTTCTAGTCTATTTCAAATAAGTTTAATTACTTGCTCGAAAATGAGTTCAATTTACTGTCCTCTGGAATAAGGGAGTCTTGGAAGAATTACTAGCCAGAAGCGCTCACGTTTGTCCTGATTGTTCTGCTCAACCAGATGTCAATTCTGGAAAATGCCTCTGATTTTCCCAACTTTTTAGCTTACAACCATACAGATAAGCTTTACGAGCACTGCCAAAAACAAACGTGGTACAAACTATTCTAAAAATTTCAATACGAATAAACGGAGTAGACATTTCAAGTCTTTTAATGAAAACGTATTGATAGTAACTATCTTGAATTTCTTTAGAATCCATTTATAAATAAAACTACTAATCTGTGTTTTTCTCACCTCTGCCACTTTCATGAAGCGACCCCGTCTGTTCTGTTTGACGTCAATGTAAAAACGTTTACTCTGAATTTGAAGCATCTTCGTGGCCAGCTCCTGTTCGCCGACTTGCTGCTGCCCTGAAATCAACCAAATAAACATTTACAATTTTGCCCGAGCCATCTAACAAAAGATGCACATATCAGATTTTGTCTATCCAAAGGCGTCTTCTCAGGCGATGATCGTAAAGCGAACAACGAGCTAGAGGAGCAACCTGAAATGGTAAAGGTTAACAATATGTAGTCAATTGCTTGCAGACTACCGAAGTAGTCGGCTGGAGGCATCGACGAACAAAATAATTTTTGCTCAACACCATCAAGCTAGGAGGCGAGTGCGAACTAGGGTTATAGACGTTACCAGTCAATGAAAGAAGTGCCCAACCTCAAGTTTTCACCGGAATTTAACGGCTTAAAGGCACTTCGATAAATTCAGCTAATTAAGTGAAAGTCACTCACCTTTCTGTGGCATCTCAAACCCCATGGTAGATCCTAAACTCGAAGGAAGAAGTAACGAACTTCCTGAATGAGTGGCCACAAGAGTAGTAGTCATGATTGATCTTGCTTTAACCGACTGACTAGCCTAATCAACGAACGATCCCGCCAATTAAGTCTACCGAAATAAGAGTAAACAGGTGTGAAATTTATACACAAAAGGCTAATTGAACTAATATCTCGACACCATCTCACAACTATGCAATAACCGCTCTAACTGTCAATATCTGGGCAATGAACCGAAACAATAGTCCAATATGGATTATGGAAGACCAACCAAAACCAGTTAATCATTGTGACAACCGACAAGAAATTGAAACGGAATTCAAAGTTCCACTATTGATCAATTCAAAAAGAAAGAGTCGAGTGTTAATTAAATTTTATCAGAGCTAAAGTAAACCTATTTGAACCGGTTGCATAGTAGACGGCAGTCACGGAATTCAACAGTTAGCTAAACACCTTCACCGGCGTCTACGAAACCGCACAAAATTTGTCACGGCGACTTGTGTAGTTCAATGGAGCCAATTTTTTTAGATAAAAATTTCGAAGCTGTAAAATTGCCTCTTTATTCGAGTAAACCGAAAGCAGCTCTCGTTAAATTGTGATAGTCTATAGTTGTTGCATTAGCCTCGTATTGGAGTACGACGGCAGCGTAGAGGGAGTGAATAATCACGCTCAACTAACGAAACAACGGCTCATACGAAACCTCATGCCACCACAGACGCCAGGCATGCACTAGGACTGGACTGGAACTGGAGACTGATCTCAGACAGACTCAGACGCCGGCCAACCGCGCAGCAATGCTACCGACTGAGTCGGCTTCACTGCAACCAACGGTCAAGCAAGCACGCCAGGCGGAGGCCGGGCATGCCTGAAATGTCTTCATTTCCGGACGCGGTTGCTTTCGAACCACCTGCACAGTTTGCGCTTGCTACTCAGGGTGCCTTAGTTACACTTCAAAGTTCGTGATATCAATAATAGAAATTATGGTTTACAAGACGAGTGGACAACATGATCGCTCCAATACATTATATTCAAGTAAGAAAGACACAAACGTCCAATTCTAACCATGATCCGAGCGCGACGCTAGAAATCCGTTGATCGACCACGTGGAACACACACACCGTAATTCCAGGAATTTTTAGCGCGGCAATGGCGGCAAGCACAGGAAACGACGAACGAGGCGCGGCAGACAAACTTAATAACTAACGCCACAGTCAACTGACAAGAGAATTTCAAAACTCGTGCGTTCATTCTAAGCAGACTCCGTGAAAGCTTGAGCCAACGCCACGAGACATTAGTCAGAACCAGCAAAAAAAGTGACAAATTGAATGAAAAGGTTAAATCTAGAATTCCAGTTAGCTTTACGATTTTTACTGTCTACAACATGATTGCGGGTGGAAGATTGCAAGTAGTTCAAGTTTATGCTGCTACATGACCGTGCCGAAAAGCGGGTTTCTATCCAAAAAACGATCATATTTCGTATCAGAATCGCATCCTGATGTACATGAAGAATATTTCAATCATTTAATCGGACTTCAGAGTATCAAGCCGAGTTTAATTGTCCCAAATTTAATCGAGGTTAGTTTTTTAACAGCTTCGGGAAGAAGTTTGAAGCTAAGTAGATGAAGAAGATTAAAGTACCGAGTTAGTTCTAACATGCCCCGATAATAGCCAAAACCAACAATACTTCAAATGGAGAGGTAATATGCCAGTTAAATGATCTGCCAACTAATTAGGGCAGGGTGGCACTAAATTTATTCAAGAATGAGGAGAGATAGACAAAATTTGCCATTTATTATTCGTTGAACAAGTGAGAAATCCTATGCATAGTAATCCAGTTTCCAAATCTTATATGCAATTCTCAAAAACCGTCGCATAGAATACAGAACACAATCACTAACTCGCGATAAAATGCTCTTTAAGTGGGTTAGAGGAGCAAACACGGACAGGCAACTCTTAATTGAAGAGATCGAAAGCAAACACATTTTAGGGCTTCCTCACAAGATTACCACCGCGATCTTCAACCTCATGTCACGTCACTAAGTGATATTATAGTGTAGTATAAACCGCTTGTTCGCCATAGCTGACAATGCTTGCTTCGACTTCATAGTTATAATGCTGAACCCAGCAATCGCCATATTTCTCTAGCAAACCAATCACAGCACGAAAATGTAACAGCGTTCAAGGAAGACGAACAACGTTCCGCACCTCCAGCCGGCGGACTTACGAGCACCTGTACGAACGTTGACTCCTAGACACCCCAGTGGCAATGTACTTTTTCTTTGAATGGTACTTCGCACTGAGCCGGACGATCGTATGTAAGCTTACTGTTGGAAGATTGATAGTAACTGTGTCTATAATCGTCAAACATTATGCTTTTTTGGCTCAATTTAGGATATTAGATATCGCATCTGATAAGATAGTGGAAGCCAGGAATTTTCTAATTTTTATACTCGATGAAAATTCACGCTCTTCGTTCAACAGTTGCTCAATTTTACCTCAGTATAGAGAGGGAATCAACCACAAGTACCGAGCATTCTTTCAAAAAATAAGCATTCTTTTCATCGAGTAACATACGACGAGACTAGCTTAATTGCTGGGTCAAACAACGACGTCAAAACAGTTGAACACCTCAAAGCAAAATTTAAATTAACCCTTTCTTCAATTCGGTCTACATACAATCAACTAACTGGAACTAACAACTGGAGACGACCCTAACAAATATTTCCCACGGTACCGACATCAGCTACTCTCAACTCTCATCAAAACTAATTCAAAAATGGCAGACTTCAAACATGTAGATAGGTACCTCAATTTTCATCAAGGAACATTTTTGGAATGGATCGTGAGGTTTCTACAAATAAAGGTATTTTGCCGACTCTTGTGTTGCTTTTTTTAACTTTGAATAGAGTCTCAAATTTCTCATGTTCTCAACTAGGAAAGCAGGAAGCTTTTACTGATGACAATGAGAAAAAATATAATTTCGTTCTAAATTAGCACACTGCAAGGAAAAATAGACTATTCCATTAAAAACCATTGATTGTGAGCAAGCAAAAGGGCTTGCCGGACATGTTCAACGTCCGAATTTAAAACAAAGAAAAGTTGGCGGCATGTGTTGAGTGACTGACTTAGCGTACCTGTTTGTGGTGGATCGTTCGAAAGATTTTAGCAATACAACCGAGTAACACAGATTCTACTCACCTGTATCATCCTCGAAATCGAGGTGATACGAGGATGGTAGATCCAGATGTCCCCCCGAGGAATGGTATCGGCCGCCCCGGCCCTCATAGGCCATAATGGGGAGCAGAGCAAGCCGCAAGCTACATTAAGGTACACCGCACATCAGTCATAAGTTTCTGCGGTCGACCAGTGAAAACTATATTAGGCGATCATGATGCAGGAACCCTGACTCTTGAGAAGGTGTTTCTTTGTAATGACCAAGACCAGCTGACGAAGGTCGGAAGAGCAGCAAGCTGTTCAGCGGCTCTCGGACTTACACTGATGCTGCCTGCACTCACAGTCCCAAGCCAGATCAATACGAGTAAGTACAAGCACCACCATCACCACCACCGTTCTTAACATCTCAAAAACAATAATAAACATCCA
The DNA here is from genome assembly GCF_000764305.2 of Hyalella azteca. Lineage (NCBI taxonomy): Eukaryota > Metazoa > Arthropoda > Malacostraca > Amphipoda > Hyalellidae > Hyalella > Hyalella azteca. The sequence goes on along the minus strand of NW_025936731.1, from coordinate 47,835 downwards.
TCATTTAACGCACAAGACGGCTTATCTTTTGACATAAGAGAACAGCAAGCAAGGGCACTTTGTCCCGATGAGGATCCATGCAATGAGAGGGCCGGCAGATCTGAGACCGCGAGCGAGGCGACCCCTCGTGAGCTCGCATGCAGTGCCACACTGACACTAGAACTGTGCCAGCTCCGGCCACTGCCTGCTCGGTGCAGCTCAAAGAGAACTATTCTCATCATACCCTAGTGGGATGACCCAAATAATTAACATTCTTCAAAAATTACCGTCCAATGTAGAAGGTTCCAAGATCTTTGCCAATAGAGCCTATTTTCAAAAATCTATGATGGCTACATCATGGATATGCCGGCAAAGGACCAATCAAATAACTCGTTCTAAAGTCCACTATGGGGAAATCAAATAAAAATTATCGTAATTTAACGCATCACTAAACAAGCACCGAGCTGTGCGAACCAGCATTCAAACCTCGTAAAACGTTTAGACAATGCACAGGAGTGTGTAGTGCTTAAAAATCCAAAATCCTCAATTAAAACTGGAATGTTAAAAGCAGATACCTATTTTCGATGAAAAAAGTGCCTACTTGAACTTTTTTGTTTGAAAGAATGAATTTACGACTGAAATATAAGCGAAATACTTTTTATTCGAAGCCAGAATTGCTTCGGCAACAGCGAGATCAAAATGACCTAAGTGACAACAACGAGGCCATCGATCAACAATCACAATCGACCAATACGAGAGATATCAATATAGCAACGCTATTTCAAACAAAATTTTACAAGAATCAAATATAAAAATTCCGCCTTTCTCAATGTACTATTCAGTTTGATATGAATAAATGATCATATGAAAGTCAGTCGTTCGCCGTCAACCATGACTTCGTTGACGCGATTCGCCGTGAGTGATACGAGATGACTGCTACTCTACAATAAATACCCGTCATCTTACCTTCTGTCGTCTTGCACTAGTGAGTCAAGGAGTATGTTGCTCTTGGTATAAAGCAAGCCAAACTTACCGTGGCAGGGAGCCTCACCCTGAACCTAATGACTTTCAGGTCTCACCGATCGACCCGACACTCACCTGCAAGTGAAAAAAATTACCATTACAAGTAGCAAAGATATTAAATCATTCGTTATGCGTATCAAGAACACGATGTTTCGTGCTTACGAAAAATTGAAACAAGAAAATTGTTAACATGACACAGGCATATGTATATACATAAATTAGCAGTGGTGCAAGTGATAATCTCATCAACACACTCAAGTTTTAATCGAGGACATGAAGCTGCCAGATGGAAACTTTTTTTTGCATAATAAGGATTTAATGAATGCTTTCAATATTATGTGCAAAACCAATACAGGTTCATTCACGACAAAATCAAACACTAGAAACAGCAAAGATCCCGCCGAATAGAAATGAAAGTTGATTTTAATTAATAAATTGATCAACTAAATATCAGTAAATGGATAAAAAAATCTCAATTTGAAACAATGCGCGCTGAACGCCAATGCCCAATTCCACGGCTTGCGTGCCGTCGCAATAGTCCAATGAAGTCTCTGGAGCATGTACTTCTAATTTCACTTACTGTAGGGACTACCCTGCAAAAAAATTGTCTTCGGGCTAACATGGCAAAATGGTTCGTATTCGACTTAAATAACGAGTTAAGAGCATATCAAATTCGGAAAGAACTGCAGAAAAAATCTGAATTTGTTTTTGCAGTTCAAGTTACATGGCCCATATTTTTAAATAACCGCGCCACGACGCCCTCACTACGATCATCGTTTGAATACTCACCATCGTCAGGATCAAAAGGTATTGGGTTGACCCATTTGGATATCCTAAGAGTGTTGTATGGCCGACGAGACCCTGGTGGTCCACACTGGCTAGCACCGTCATCTTCATCGTAATAAGAGTATGGAATTTGCTGCTGTTGCTGGAGAAGAGGCGGTGGAGGTGGTGGAGGCGGAGGAGGATGGTGCACAAGACTATGGTGAAGGTGATGATGGACAGGAGGAGGTGGAGGGAAGATAGGAGGCCTGGAGCACACGAGCGTCGTAGGAAACGTAGGAGGCAGCGTCCGGTGAGCCAAAAACATGGGATGGTGAGAAGCAGAAGACGAGGCGGCCGTCACGACGGAGCTCTCGGCGGATTTATGACAGCTCAAGCAAGACGCTGGCATCAGCGTCGGTGGTTCCAGTGTGGGGCGTAATGCTGCTGAAGAAGTGCTGGTCACGCGGGCTCCTGCTGAAGGTGAAGTGTTAGGAACTCCTCTAGCTGCTGAAGGAAGGGTACCGATCCCTCGACCCGCTGCTGAAGGCAGAGGGCCAGTCCCTCGACCCGCTGCTGAAGGCAGAGGGCCAGTCCCTCGACCCGCTGCTGAAGGCAGAGGGCCGGTCCTTCGGGCTGCTGCTGAAGGCAGTGAATTGTCAGGGCCCGGCACTCCGGATAAAGTTGCCGTACTCGTCACCGCTGCCGATGCACCGTGCGCGACTGCAGTGACCACCGTAGGCGCAGGAGAACGAATGGCAGAAGCGACCGCCGCAGCAGGCAACGCGGCAGCCGAAGGAGAAGTGGTCGTGGTGGTGGAGGGAATAGCAAACCCAGCAGCTCCAGGGGCACCCGAGAGCCGCGTGGGAGCAGGATGCCGTGGTACTGACGGTGGCGTCGCTGTAGAGGGCGCTCTCATGCCCGTGGTGGGCGCTGTAGAAGGACCAGCGGTGGCTGGAGTGTTACCACCCGCAGGCTGCTGGGCTGCTGCGGCTGCAACAGCAGCGACAGCCTGCAGCACCTGTTGCTTCTCTTCGTGCATGCTCGTGTGGCTGCTGCACGCAGCGCGGCGCTTCCCAGGAGCAAACGGCACGACGGCAGGTAGTGATGTTGAAGAAAATAGCGCCACCGTGAATTTCAGCAGTGAAACCCGAACTTTTCAAACGTATATTCATGTATTTAATTCAATACATCAAGTTCCTGAGAATCTCCGTACTTTATGATCTTGTTCCGGGAACTCTTGCTGACCAATTTTCTTTTCCCAGCCCTCTTCCTAACATATGTTCGTGTTCCCGGCACTCTTTCCAACTAATGTCCGTGTTCTCGGCGCTCTTCCTGACTGATGTTCTCGTTTCCGGCACTCTTTCTGACTGATATTCGTGTTCCCGGCACTCTTCCTGACTGATGTTCCTGTTTCCTGCACTTTTCCTGACTAATGTTCTTGTTTCTGGTACACTTCCGGACTAATATTCTTGTACCCGGCACTCACTTACCACAGTAATAAACTTTCTGGTGGCAACACTAAATCGAGCAAATTTCAAAAATTTCACGTTCAAAATAGATTAGGAAAAAAATTTCGTTTCTCAGAATAGAGTTACTCTCACAAAATGAGACTTTTGGAATTAATTCACAATCACTTGCAAAGCGTAAGTGGCAATAAGCTACATCCGAAAAGGTGCCGCTAAATATCAAGAAGCGCTGCACAGCAAAATCTTGAGCTCATGGTCGAAACAATCATCAAAAAATACACTGTGCATGTAAGGCAAGTCATAATACGAACAATGCACTAACATTCAAAGTAGCCAACAAAATTACATACAATAAAAAAACACCCGTGATGAGCTGGAAAACTACTGACTTTACTAGAGCAGCTACACTCATCTACTACCCTGAGTGTCCTGGAAGAGTTCAAGAAATACCAAGTGAGAAAAAATATTCCTTTAGCAGCACCGATAAAACATCAAAATAACGAATAATCCTAAACATGACTACTGATGAACGGAACATTATGATGTAACCGCTGTAACGGAACCACGGACGTAACCTAGCGTAACAGGTTTTAACTAATGTCATAATTTTGTTCGATAACTTAGTAAATACATTTTGCAAATCAACTATAGTCACATATAAAATTGAAAGTAAAACCGCAATTAAAGGTATCACATAAAAGAGAATATCGTAACGCGATTCGCTGGAAGATTATGGTACAACATGGGAAGCTACCGTATCAATAACGAAGGTTGGTTGCATGAAAGATTGTCAGTGCCGCACGCCCATCAGAGTAAACCAACTATAGATTCAAAAGCGACCGCTAGAAAACAGCAATGACTAAATACGAGGATCGATGCACGTGTAATTTTATTTACTAGAGCTTCAATGACACTTGAGTCGCCACCTCACTCAAGTAGCAGCGCTCCTATAGACGCGATATATCTTGTTAATTGCATAGCGTAAGAATTTTCTAGCAACATTTAAACATATTTGCGATTCTTTTGTTCAACTATGACATAACAAACTATATTATAGCCAGTATTATATCGTTTATATAGGAAGCGGCAGGTAAGTGGAGTGTTTGAGCATTCCTGGGGGCGGCTATTCGTTAAGGATTGGATTATGGATATGACACTTAACTTGCTCGTATCAAGCATGTAGTTAAGCCTTCACAAACTCAAATTAAGTTAGAAACATCGCATGACACGATCACACAATAATAAAATAATTGCAGTTGAACATCAAATCGAGAATCCGATTTTGTATGAAGTACCCAGTAAATTGATATTAATCTAATAACTTGAAGAAGGATGTTTAGTAGTGTTTTCTGTATGTACTAGTATATGTTGCACCAATTGGAAGGATAACTCTTCCGCACACACCACGCGAGAAACGAAAATAGTCGTAATAAATACCATTACAGGTATCTCAGTTATTTGTTTCCCAGTAGCATACTTAATTTAGTAAAAATAAGAGCCCTGACATTTCACATGAGAATACCCCCAAACTCCCCGGAAATTGGTGGTAGCAACTATAATGTTTAGTAGTAGTGTAATGTTCAATACTTAAACCCGATAAAAAGATTGATATGAATTGGGTTAAGCAGAGGAGAGACTAAAACAGGTGAGAGGGGGAAAAGAGCTTCCTCCCACGCATCTTTGCTCTGAGAGCCGACCTTGTGAGCCACGAGCTGGCACAGCCTCTAACTCTCACGCCAAAACCTCTTTACGAGTGAGAAGATAATAAATACATGACGGTATTTCGCGACAAACCATCAATGTTAAAGTAAACTTCATCAGTCGATTAAATAACAGCATAAGCATACAAAAGCAAGGTAAAATTAGACAGAACGAGAACAGAGCATGCAAAATTGTCTTGTGCAGAACATGGATTGATTTACTTTACGTCTTTCAGGTAAAAACGCACTCAAAAAACTATATCAAAATCAAACAGAAAAAACACCTTTCTCTCTATAATGTCTCTTGCCTTCTAATCTTATTCAAAATACTATCTAGCTGGACAAGCTTAAAGAATTACTAATAAGAAAATCTGAACGTTGACTTCTGTCATATTTTCCGCGAAATGCATAATGTTCAGATTTGCGTTGCGGCCAAAATGGCAATTCTTACCAGCACTCACCATAATTGTCTAAATATCGATTCACTTTTTGCCCTGAGCGGGTTTTCCTAGCCCAGTTTGACTCAGAAAAAGTCTGTCTACGTCTGCTCCCTGTTCATGCTGTGGTTAAAGTGAGTCACTATTTGGACAATACGACTTATTTATTTTTTCTTTGTGTAGGCTCGTGCAGTTTGAGAAAAGAGCCGTTCAAAGCACGAGTACCTAGTTCAAGTGATAGCGAAGATACCACCATCAGCTCCGCAATGCATAACAAAATAACTAAACTGAACCATTGAAACGTGCAACTCTCGTCTGGAGCCAAACGCATCAAATGAAGATTATCTCTCTCGCTGATTTTGAGGGACGTAGCGACTATGTTGACCGCATTAAGTAGCAGATTGGACTCTATCGATTGCATTTAATTATGAACGATCGAGATGATAACCAAGTAGGGTTAGCGATTAAGTTTAGAGATGAATAGAGAGAAGGGCGATGAAATAAAGACTGCTGCCACGTTCAAATCACAGGTAATTTGAGAGGAAAATAAACGTCCGCCGGTCATTGAAGATTCATTGCCCTAGGTCAATGCCCAAATGCGACAGAAGTTTGGCTGACGATACAGCCGCACTGCCTCAACAGTAGTAGCTAGAGAGGAATACATTGAAGCAACTGATTAGAAGTTGAACTGGGAACCAAGTTGTCGGCTCGGGGTGTCTAGTACAGGAGCAGAATCCCTGAAAACTCGATGAGCTGACTAACATGATCAGAGCATCACAGTGAGAGAGTGGGGCAAGTAAAAATAAGGGAAGATAGAGGGGAGAGCTGAGAGTTAATTTGATGAGAAGGGCGGATGTGGTAGTTAAGAGGATGTATAGCGTAGATGAAGGAGGATGGTGCGTTGGAGAACGAAAAGTCTACATGGTGATTAATTGAGTACAGTGTGAAGAGATTGGGCCACGTAGACATGGTGGTAATAACAATAGCAAGAAATGGCGGGTATAGTAAAGGTCACGGTGGGTAGAACAGAGTGGGTAGAGAGCAAAGGATGGCCTGCTGATCTACCAAGAAGCAGAGTCGAATATCGCCATGACAACGCGAGCGTGGGCGTGCAGACCGTCTTCTACACCACACGTTGTCTACACACCACAGCACCTCTCACCACGCGTTGTCAAAACCACACCATTGCCTCTTGAACCACATTTTGTCTACACACCACAGCACCTCACACCACGACTTGTCAACACCACACCATTGCCTCTGACACCACACTTTTTCTACGACACATCACACCACAGTCTTACTCCACATGTCGTCTACGACACACCACATCATCTCACACCACACATTTTCTACGGCACACCACCGCCTCTTACACCAAGCACAGTTGCACATGTTGTCCACACAACGCCACAGCATCATTCACCACGCCACAGTATCATACTACATCTTTTGCCTTGTCTGTCAAGAAACTGCTAAAACATTTAATACCAAATGTATTCTAGCAGCTGGTGTTGCACAAGTGAAACTTTTTATTGAAAATACTCAGAACTCTTGAACGGCCAACGTCACACTGGGGTATAAAGAGATCAAATATAATTTCAGATGTTCATCAGTGCTTGTGCGACCCACAAACACCCATAATGAATAAATTAGGCAGATGTAGGAGATAATTCATTTTTTTGGGTGACATGAATGCCCAGCAACGAATACATCAGGCGGATGTATTAGTTTATCCATGTTTTGGGTGACAAGAGCGCTCAGTAAAGAACGCAAAACACATTTTTGAGGGTTAACTTATGATTGTAACGGGCCGCACGCTGCGTACTGTTCAGATGGGTTGATAATATGATAATAAAAGTTGCACAGTTGGTATTACAAGACCAGCTCCCCCCTGCGCCGGTGCCTGCACACGAGCGTGGGTTGCGCCCCCGCAATAAAGGGGAGGGCGCGACACGAGCGCCCGCACCCGCGTCGGTCACGGGCACGTGAGGGTAGCGTTGTCGTGGCGCTGACGTGGGCACGGTAGAGACGTGGGCAGAAACGTGGGCACGACAGAGACGTGGACACGGCAGAGACGTGGACACGGCAGAGATGTGGACACGGCAGAGACGTGGACACTGCAGAGACGTGGGCACAACAGAGACGTGGGCACAACAGAGACGTGGACACTGCAGAGACGTGGACACGGCAGAGACGTGGACACGGCAGAGACGTGGGCACAACAGACGTGGACACTGCAGAGACGTGGACACGGCAGAGACGTGGGCACAACAGAGACGTGGGCACAACAGAGACGTGGGCACAACAGAGACGTGGACACTGCAGACACGTGGACACGGCAGAGACGTGGACACGGCAGACACGTGGACACGGCAGAGACGTGGACACGGCAGAGACGTGGACACGGCAGAGACGTGGACACGGCAGAGACGTGGGCACAACAGAGACGTGGGCACAACAGAGACGTGGACACTGCAGAGACGTGGACACTGCAGAGACGTGGACACGGCAGAGACGTGGGCACGGCAGAAACGCTGTCTCTTATACACATCTAGATGTGTATAAGAGACAGGACGTGGGCACAACAGAGACGTTGACACTGCAGAGACGTGGACACGGCAGAGACGTGGGCACGGCAGAGACGTGGGCACGGTAGAGACGTGGGCACGGCAGAGACGTGGGCACGGTAGAGACGTGGACACGGTAGAGACGTGGACACGGCAGAGATGTGGGCACGGCAGAGACGTGGGCACGGCAGAGACGTGGGCACGGCAGAGACGTGGGCACGGTAGAGACGTGGACACTGCAGAGACGGGGGCACGGCAGAGACGTGGACACGGCAGAGACGTGGACACGGCAGAGACGTGGACACGGCAGAGACGTGGACACAGCAGAGACGTGGACACGGCAGAGACGTGGGCATGGTAAAGACGTGGGCACGGCAGAGACGTGGGCACGGCAGAGACGTGGGCACGGCAGAGACGTGGGCACGGCAGAGACGTGGGCACGGCAGAGACGTGGGCACGGCAGAGACGTGGACACGGCAGAGACGTGGACACGGCAGAGACGTGGACACGTTAGAGACGTGGGCACGGCAGAGACGCGGACACGGCAGAGACGTGGGCACGTCGTGGGCACGGCAGAGACGTGGACACGGCAGAGACGCGGACACGGCAGAGACGCGGACACAGCAGAGACGTGGGCACGGCAGAGACGTGGACACGTTAGAGACGTGGACGCGGCAGAGACGTGGGTGACAGAGATGTTATGGAATAAGGCTACGAAACCGTGCGCATGGCAGTCAAGTTATCATCAATATAAGAATGAGACGTTATAGTCGGCTACCAATTGTAGCCCAACGACCGACTAGCTAAACTCTAAAGCCTCATCTGTTCATCCGAACATCACAATCTGTTAATTAAACTATTAATAATCTTTCAAATAGACTGCAAGTTATTCGTTAAATGATTGAGGTTATCCAATCAAAAATGTTTCGATGGCGAATTGAAATGAAAAGGACATAGGGTCGAAACTCAGTCAAAAGAGTGCTGCTAGAATAAACAGCGAACGCAAGTTTCTCAACAAGATGCAAAGAGAGAATCACAGAGTCGCGAATATTTTAATATAATGCACGTTTCAAGAAGATTCACACCGGTACGCCTTTATACGTTACCCAGGAGGGAAGGCGGCATAGTTGAATGTTCGTAGCAAGATCCATAGACTTCGCTAAGTTCGCTGCTCTGCGAGCTCACATTCAAATTCGTGTAATTCGAAAATTCAGCTTAACCATCAATTCAGTTAGACTTTTTTATCCAATTTTTGATGCCATCAAGTTGTTTTCAAAAGACACAACGTTATTTAACGCTTAAGGAAATAATTGTAAACCAGCTTCAATTTGCACTACAATCTTTTAACTTATGCTATGCAGCTGCACGTGGACAAAATTTGGGCAATAAGCATGTTAGAAGCAGTACAAACTCCCTATTTATTTGACAGCGTTTTTATTAAGAATATAGCGCACTAAACAGAGTTTAATGAAAACAAAAAAATTGTCGAGCATGATACATTACACACTCTAGCAATAAAACGTAATTGACATTACATTTCTATACATTGAAGCTACACTTTTTGGTTCAGCCATGCATGACAATAAGTCTGGTGAACGGGACCAAAATGGTAAAGTTAACTTTATGTTCAGAATTTCATAATCTTTCAAAAGCAGCAAATCAAGGAAAATCAAAGTTATGAGTACCCGCAGCAGCTACTATGCAAAAACCAGTCAGTTTGAGCATATAACAGGATATTTTATAGATCGAGATGGACGTAGAATTGGGGCAGTGTAGACGAAGACAGACCAGCACCAAAACTGAATGGTGTTCTTTCACCCCTGACCATTAACACCTCTGAAGTAGAAACTTCGTCGAAATTCAGGAGTAAAAAGTTAATTATGCGGCCAATCAGAATTCTCCAACAGAAACATCCAATAGTCATTTCAAGTATTCAAACAAATATTATTGGTTACATGGCATCTATTACCTGACAACGAATGAGTGACAAGTCTTGTACCGTAAGAACAGACTTCATTCCAATTAAAAATCCAATTGTGATAGTATTCGTAATAATTGGGAGTGGCATTTATTTCTTAATGATAGCCAACGTCTCCATGAGACAGGTACAAATACGCCTTCTCAAGAATATCATTAACGTCTATATAATAATGAGGATGCTTATATCATTTGCAGTAATATAAAACAATCTTAAAATTCGAAGAATAACGAACAAAATGCAGCTCACATACAACAAAATAGAATATTCAACCTTTAGCAAAAAGAAAATATTAGATGGCTGCGAAAATCCGGTGAATTTTCTACAATACCTTAGGTTTTTTTTTTATTTTAGCTGATAACGAACGACCGTTAGATTCTGGATTCGATGCTATCGATATAAAGGATGCCTGGCTTTGTGCGTTTAAGATGACAAGCAATAACGTCTCATCATTGCCATAGAATGAAATTTCGTACAAGGTAAATTCGTACTGGCAATGCCTAATTCGGCAAGAACGAAAAAATAAGAACCAAGTACGAATTCGCGAGCCAAAAATGGAGAGCAAACGAGAATCAAAGAAACGAGCGATAATTTAGCGTGAGCGTGCACTTCAATGATATGAAACCGAGTTTGTTTTCAAATAATTCATTAGAACATCGACGAAATTATTAAGATTCTAAATTCGGAATTTACTGTTTGAATCAAGTGAAGAATAAAGAGTCAAGAAAACTGAAGCCTTCGCATCCCTATAATGAAGACGCATAAGAAGAAGAAATAAATACTCCCTTTCTATTTTAATGCTAGTGGTTTTAGTGGAAAATGAATCTCGTAAACACAATAGATTTTTTAAATACTCCTACCTTAGGTACGTACATACGGGCATTAAAGATACAGGAAAAGTTTACATATCTAACGATGCTTTTACGAGAAAATCTTAAACCAATAACCACTTAATAAACAGGCTAAAGTGAATAGGCCCGAGGCCTAGATTTTAAAGAAAAATTGCTATGCGGATAGTGCAGGTAGGGACCGGCAGCGGCGGCTTCATTCACAGAACGGACGGCGGCGAGGTTCATTGAGAAACGCCAGCCGACGTCACTCTCATGCGGAGTCATCCACGCTGAGCGTTACATTACGACCCAGCGCGACACTAAAGACTGCATTTATAGCGGGTACACTGCAACAAAAAGTGAGTTGGAGACACGACCAGCAGATGTGGTACATGCACAACCTATACTACAGCTGCAGGGTACGAGGCATGACCACCGCACGCCACCACTTCCAAAGCTCTACTCTGGACCTGAACACAGCCAGACTTTGTGAATGCGAGGATCACCATCGTCGTCAGCCTCACCACCAACGCACGCCCACGCGGCACTGCAACTATAGTGCCACTCTGGCCAACGTTGTGCCACCTTAATAAGTAGTATAATGCATGCAACATATATATCTTGAGCCATCTTAATAAGTAGTATAATGCATGCAACATATATATCTTGAGCCATCTTAATAAGTAGTTCCGTATATTGCATGCAACATATATATCTGGAGCCATCTTAATAAGTAGTAAAATGCATTCAAAATATATTAGCTTGTGCCACCTAATAAGTAGAAGTACAATACGTAAAAAATATATTATCTTGTATCAAGATTGACGATGCCGGAAGATGGACGCTCCAAAGGACTGGTTTTCAGTGTTCCATAATAATTACGCAATCGTCATCATGCCATGCGATATGAAAAAGTGAACTAAACAGGGAAAACTCAAGAAAATTATGGAGTTTGGAAATTACGCGTTCAGAAATTAAAATAATTTCTAAACGCGTTAATAACCAGCTAATAAATTCTCGTCAAGCAACAGAAATTAAAACGAATAAAATTCAAGGTTTAAATGTAAAAAATATCGCGATTTGAGCATATGAACAGAAAAGCCAAAAATCGCGGGAAACATATAAAAATGAAGTAGTAGGAGTGCTTCTTGATAGATATCTGGATCCCACGTTTAGAGTATAATGTATGAAATTAAGTCCGAATTGATATAAGTAAGAGCAAAACTTACACAAATTAACATTGAAATAATTTTATTTTTCTCATATTCACATTCGCGCGTAAACCTCATGGAAAAAATTTACACGAGCGGGAATAAATCAAATTTCGATTCCTTTGAAAACCCTAATTTAAATGAATTATTTCATATTCATTTTATAGCAAAAAATTTAACATTCGAATCGACGAACTAACACACGTGCGTCAAGAAATTTGTGGATTGCCGGATTTACGATATGTTCTGGCACTGACGATGGGAATATTATAAGGAATTGTTTCGTTACAATATAAAGGCAGCACTTATTGCCAGTCTTGATTATTTGTTGAACGCAACTAGTGAGTTGATAATTTGAGCTAAGTTAGTACACTTCGCATCAACGTTAGCGTAGTGAACGTTAAGGGTAAACAATGTAGTAAGTGGTGAACTAACCCCACAGGCGTGTGACATTGACAACATGCAAGGTTGATTACGAGCTGACTTTGTTGAAAAGTTCGATCAAAGTGTTTCGTCATTTACCTATTGGGATAAAACATGATGCGTTAATATGCTGACGCAAGTAGCTTCGACGCATTAAGCTATAGTACTGCTTGCAATATTTATACCAGTGATACATAAAGAGTAACTCAGCCACTTTGGAGGTAGTGGAGAGGTAAAATATATCTCATAACTTTATTTCAGCAATACGCGGAACTGTTAAGGACATCTAAGACAGATGTAACAGTGGTTACCTCTGTCAGTGGTGCATACAAGTTAATTTAGTTAACGACGTGAAATAAAGTTTGAGTCAAACGGAATACATTTATTAGATCAAAAAGGCGCTTCAGGGCAAACTGAGCGACAAATTGACCTGCAACGCCACCGCATAACTCTTGAAATCCAATCCAAGAATACGAGGACTCGTTACTTCATTTGATGGAAAACTTACAGCAGCGTGTATTCCTTGCATGGATCATATCCTAGAATCTAAATAATACCCAGGCTGGAACCAGGAACATATACAGGAACACTTAGTATTGTTCAAACATATCATTATTAATGCGGTAATTTTCTTAAATTTATCCACATTTGCGATATTAACGTTAGAAGCTACCACCTACGTAATTCTATCTAAACTAAGCGACAGAGAAAAAACACGACGAAACCAATTACCTTGCTACTAGTTAGTGATTCAAGTTTTGTACAAATGAAGTAAAAAGGTTTTTGGCAATACGATCGGCACAACAATGCCATTCCTGCACAGCAACTATTCTTTTCGGAGCGAGAGACACTGCACGACGGTTGCCAAACAGAGGTTAAATCTTTCCATCATTAATTCTTGCTAACTAGCTTTCGAACATGTGAAACAACTTGATGAACCATCGTTTACTAAACGTACAGTAGAGGGGCAAACGAATTAACCGGCATGGTTTGGGATCCGCGAGTCACCCACAAATCAGGCGCCACACAACACGAGAAGAAACATGTCCTAACCGCACGGCGACAAGCGTGCAACTGCCAGATCACCGCAAACGTTCGCGTAAATGTAGGAGACAAGTGAGTGAGTCAAGCAACGACGGGCACTCCCACACAAGCGACAGGAAGTACACTACCCGCACAAAATCTCTTGACTGTTCATTCAGTGAATAAATTCGTACAATCGAATACGTGGTGTCTATGAATCGTTTGCATCAACAGATTGTCATGTGAGCTGACAAAATTCACAAGAAGAACTGCATTTTAAAAGTGAGAAACAAATGATACAAACATGATAAAAAAATCAAAGAATGAGGGAAATAAATTGACTTTAGCTCAGTCTTCATGAAGTCTTAAGTTGAAGCTCTCATAGTTGAACTGAACCGCCATTCTAACTGTAAACCGATTCAAACACCAGAACTGGAATCATCTTATATTGTAGAATCAATTTGTGTAAACGCGGATGTAAAAACTAAATAGTAAGAAGAGAAATGCATGCAACGAGACCTGAAAAAAAAAACAATCAGAGTTTGGAGATTTCAGTGCTGCAGCAACTAATTGTAAAATAAACCAATTATAATAATAATAATAATAATAATAATTTTGAATCAATTCTCAAAAAATCAAAAAGCTAGTATTTTCATCAGTAATACACAAGAGTCAATAGAAGCGTTACTGAAGCAAATGAGAGATCAAACGAAGATGAAGAGCTCGACGATGAGTTTTTGTAATTCATTACAGCAGGAAAATCTTTATAGAATTGAAATAAGAGGATTTCTCGTAAGAAGGAGACGAGGTCGCCTACGCCAGCACGCGTCCGATGCAGTGCCAGGAGAGTGAGTCAGCGGTAGGCAGAAGGCGTTCAACTATTTTCTGTAGCTACCCAATCCATTTTACAGCTCACGTGGGAAAAGCACTTCACGATAAATGATTTGACAGAAAGATCAGTGAAAGGTAAACTTAGAATTCAGGTAAACATAGTAGCATTTAGATCAAGAAGAGCACGACTGTTAAAAACACTTTAATACCGTTTCGTCTTTCCGTTCATAAATTTCAATTTACTATCAATATTCTCATGTACATCAGAACCAAACAGTTTTAGGGTTCAAATTCCAGGTTAAATATGCATAAGCCAAAGTGAAGTTCAATTCCCTTTTAGCAAACTAATAGCCAACAATTCTTACCGATATTTCAAGACAATCATTTTTTATCTAAAAACAAACAATAAGATTTGAAGTGCACTCAAATTTCAGGAGCGATTCTCGATCACAATAAACAAATTAATTTAAGCATAACAATAGATAATTTTCCAATAAGAAGCAGTATAAAACTTGATGGTTCAGTGCCGACAAAAGAAGACATAGCGCAGTGACATTTTGCAATGGACATTCAAAGAAGGCAGATCGGTAGCGCTAGAGACACGTAGGCGGCGCCAACGCTGCGTGCCAAAAATCAACAGAGCCACCAAATTGACACCATGAACGGCGGCGACAAGCGAAAATCAGAACACGATTACAAAAAAAAAAATACAAAGACATATTTTATGGGAACTCTGCAGCGTGGATGATAAAAATTCAAGGAAAACTAAAAACTGGGGTCGATGTTATGATCGTTCCTTTTATCAGAAGTAAATCGAACAACGCGTAAGGATCAAAAAGTTACTAACGGTAGCATTTTAAGATCAATACTTTCAGTTGTTACAATAGACCCGACACAAGTGACAACCAACAGATTATATTAGAGAACTTTGGAAGCAACTATCCGTCGTACCGCCTTTCAAACCAACATGGCGATCCTGTAACACTACTTATGAATCATCTACGACTCTAGACGAGCTAATAATGTTCATCATGAAGCTTTGTGTACTTAAAGGCACTCCACGACGCCACAGCAGGGCAGTTCGCGAGCACGGTGTCACAAATTACCCCTCGGATATAGAAATGAATTTTATAGCCCAAACTGAATCTCAAAGAGCGAAATTTGATGATAAATACGTTTAGACTGAGCGCGACTTAGAGACGAACTCTACATCCCCTAGAAGAACCTAACCGCTAAACGTCAGGAGATAGAACAAAATTTGCTATTTTATTGCACAGGGGAACCACTATATTATTGGATACACCTCAGCAACCTTGGGTGCATATATATAGCTCAAGGCAATTCTGTCTGGACTCAGACAAGTTTATTCACGGTAGCTGATAATGAAACAATATTTCAGTAATTTAGTAATTTAGATAAGGTCTTGAGGTTGATTCAAAGCTATTGCATTGACGTCACATTGTCATCTAAATTTCACGTAACGAAACAAAGTAAAAACTCTTAACGACAAATCGAGATCAAAATTCCACAAGAACTCCTCACCGAGTTTACATTTTCCCACCGGTAAATTGAGATCAGAGTTCAAGATAACTGTAGTAGAACGATAAAATGCAATGATTTTAGGAGCGTAAGAGGGAGCCGCCGAGAAGGGGAACTTCCCAGCCACGCCAGCGGCAGGCGCCGGAACTGCGGAGCGTCCAGCACTCGCATGGTGCTCAGCAAACGTCAAGTCCTGTGATGCCAAGCAGATCAAAGAGAAACGGACACGCGCCTTAGCTAAACTTTGTGCTACTGACAGTATCTCTCGTTACGAGGCATATAGGTAATGATAGCGTTGACAACGGTTAGTGTCCGTATAAAAATGGTCGACCCAATGCCTACTGACGGCCACACTATAGCTGCCATGACTCTGGATAAGGATAGCAGTGACACGGATTGATATATCCATAAATAAAATATTCAAAAGGCGACGAATTTCGGTAATAAAAAAGCCTAATTTATCGAGATACGGGAGAACGACGAATAACAACATCATTAAGAAAAGTTAGACGAAATAATGATGAATTTGGTTTCATTTGTTTCTGCTTTTTTCGTTCGCGACAAGGCGGGCAGGTAAATAATGCATTGACACTACGAACAGACAAAAGCTCCGATACTAACTTTATTTTTCATTACTATCAATCGTTCGATTTAGAATTTAATGTCAGTGAGTGATTTAGATTTAGAACTAGGTTAAGTGTAAGTTATGCATACATGCTTGACAAAAAACTTTTCTAGTCACATAATATATGTTTATCCGACGATCAACGAAATCCCAGAATGTGTCGAATGAAATGAAGTATTTTGAAGCTAGCAAATAAACAATGCAGAATAAGAAAACTATGTTAACAGCATAATAAATGCACTAATAAATGCAGCATAAAGAAATTGTATCTAAATTGTGTACAAAACTTAGCCACTAAATAGCACATCATAACGAAGATGTAATCTGCATATAAAACTAAATAACGTAAAATAACTACATTTATTTAAGATTCATGATATGAGCCAAGGTTTAACAATCATATTATGGTGAAGACTTTGATAAGAGGCTTATAATCGTATTATAATAATCTTATTGGGTGAGTGCCATTACCAAGCATGCGGGAAAAATACTCGAGCACCATAAATATAAAGACTCTATACACATAACTTAAATGTCACAAAGGAACATCAAGCCCCGAGACAAATCATAAGAAAATTACAAGGAACTACTTTTTGCCCGATCTTCATCCCGTCGTCTCTGACTCTCTGAGACATACCCACCAGGCAAATAACGTTGAAACGTTAAGTTATTGCTGATTCCACGAAAAAAAAACGTTTATTTCAACGTCTGCTGCCTGGTGGGTAACAAGCGAATGGCGCCTGAATCTAAATTTTTCGAAAAACACGCGTTTTCCTCGAAAAACGCACTTCTCGATAAAACGTAACGCGATGGGAGCGCCTGCGAGAGGGGCCTATGCTGCTGTCTCTAGCACCGACGCCTGTAAGATACTGAGCACAAGCGGGCTACCGCGTCGTCGCACGCTCCTCGTTTGGTCAAACCCTAGTCCCCATACACGTACCCCTAGCTCCCCTTCTTCAAGGTTCAATGAAAATCGCAATACCTTTAGACGCAAGAATGTAAGGCTAAAACTCTCCAAAACCATTCCGTTTCACACACACGAACAAAGAAATAGAGATAAAGGCCGCACCACCATTTGCCAAGAGCAACTGGTGGATAAAGTTTAAAATCAATCACACTATTATTATGTTTTGCATCAATACCAGGTTTAATCCGAGTAGGCAAATAAAAATAACCCAATTTTTATCAACCTCAATGCAGACACCATCTAGTTGCAATAATTTATTGTAACATTTTTGTCATTGAAACTTAATTAACCAATACCACTTATGGGAGTGAAGCAAACTCTTAGTCCCCACTTCCGTCCCACTTATTTACACTGTCTGAAGTTTAGGAAGGAGCCACCAGAAAT
Organism: Hyalella azteca; assembly: GCF_000764305.2. NCBI lineage: Eukaryota > Metazoa > Arthropoda > Malacostraca > Amphipoda > Hyalellidae > Hyalella > Hyalella azteca. The sequence continues at coordinate 30,084 of NW_025936731.1, read as the reverse complement.
TCGGTTTGCATCTAAACCGAAATTCAAAAAATTGGGTTTGCACAAAACAATATTGGTTAGCATCATTAGTTTAAATTGTACAAAATCTGAACCAGTTATTCACTTCGAAAAGCTAAAAGAACTGTTTAGAATATTTCAAAAATATCGAAGTTACTTGTAACGATAATTGCTACTGAAACTTGCAAGAAGTAGAATAAATCAATCAAAATTTTGAAAATAATACCCACATGCGTGAAACCAGCAACCACTCATGAAGCGTGACCAGAATTACCCAACTTATATTACCATTTTGCTACCAATTGCGGGAAATAAATCTTCACAGGAGGGGATCGAAAGTCCATGCGTAATGAGGAGTGCAAAAATGCGCTCTTGGTAGCTAGTTGCGACAAACGATTAGACTTGGCTTGAAATACGCAAGTGATGTTGGCGAGGTGGAGCGTGACACTAGCTCTCTGCCAACAATGACTACGGACCTCAGGCTTTGGCTGCCAGTGTCGTATTGTTGCCCGAGTTCAAGAGGGATGTGCATTCCAAGCCAATATTGCACTCGCCTACTAAACAAGCGTCAAACATTACACAGTTAAGCTAACTATTAAGCAACGGCGGTTCCAAGCGAACGATAAGATATTGCCTCCTGCACAATACAAGCGTCAACCATTACGCAGTTAAAGAAGCTAGTGAGTAACAAGGGGAATTGACATGATCGAATCAAGATGCCCGAATTCAGAACTGATTTGAAAAGAGCGCCTAATTTTAACGGTGTATTCTCTGAACAAAAATGTAATCACATTAGGGAGATGTTTCTCATACGTATATTCTTGGTTTACAGCACTTCTGATATCTAAATAAGTAATGGGGTACCAATTAGCTTCGGCGACACGTTTCATGAAGAAAGGAAGATGATGAAGCTCAGCTTAAGTAACGAATAAGATTTCGGAACCGTCAGATACTATTTATGGATGCTCCATTAAAAGGCTATTAAATTATTGACCAATTAAAAGCAGATACCAATTGACCAATAATGACCAATTAAAAGCAGATACAAATTGGGCATTATCAATACGAAGACACGTATAATAAAAAAGTACTGATAAAAGACGTCTCACAACATATTTCGCCGTGTCTACGGCATTTTTACTAACACCATCTAAAGATACGTCTTGTAATGCAAGAAAGCCAGGGCCCATGGGGCACTGTGCATGACGATGATATGATGGACATGAGAGTGCGGCGAGTCAGTCTCATAAGGCGAAGGAGGTTACCGGTGTCTTTGAGGCGCAATGCACATCCGTCTTGATGCCGTCCTGGCGTTATCGTGTGACGCTTTGAAGCTAATTATGAACCATAGAGCACTTCACTTCATAATAAAAGGACCTTCACACAAAATCAGATAAATTAACAATTCATATGCAGCCGGAGATAACCACCGTACATTTTAAATAAACGAAATTTTTTACCGCCTTCTACGTAATAGATTTGAGCCGCAAACACTAACAATTTGTGCACGTATTTCTAAATGTGGGGCAATGCATGTTTATATGCTGTTGGTCATCACTCTGGTAAGAATGAGGCATGGTGAATGTTTATAATGCGTTAACACAGGAAGTTACGAATTTATTCTCTAGAAAGTTTACACTATTTGCAATGGATAAATTTTACTGTGTAATTCTTTAGAATATTACAAGCTTCGCGATCAGTGCCACTTTTAAATCTTGTTGAACTCAACAGTCGTTAATTATAAGATGTACCAGTCGAACAAATAGATTATTGCCAGGCATAGTGAATCAAATTACGATATAATCATATTTGCCATCGATACGGTATGAGCAAAAGATCATAACTGCAGTACAAATCAGTTTCCATGCAAAACTGCAATTTCAATGCGAGTTCGCGTGCCCATACAACAGTTCGGAACCATCGTTTCTAGACATGCAGACGACTGCTAGTAGGACATATCAGTTGCTCTGCGATATGCATATACGTGGAATGCGCTTTCGCCTTCTCCAAGCACGCTGAGGGCTTCATCAGGAGTGATTACTCAGCCAGTAAGCGCGCAGCAAGCGGATGACGTGGCGCAGCGGAACTATGACGTAACCTCACATGAAGGCAAACAAGTTTGCAATATGATGACGTGATGAAACGTCACAGCCACGCGATGCGTCGTCACTAATATCACCCTATGAACGAGACAGGGGAGCTGGCTCCCGGCCAAAAGAATCAAATAAGGAGACTCAAGTGCCTGGTATGTGTAGGCAAGTTCCTTAATAGAATAAAAATACATGACCCAGAAACGAATCTCTTCGGTATATTAGGAAGAAGGAAGAATAAAGCAGAGTACTATAAGGGCCCATTTACGTATAAATGTGATGAGATTCATGAACAAAACTTGCGTTGCAGTGCAACAACGATACTGTAGCTGGAACAGCAGCCTACTGAGGCACATACAAGTGTCAGGAATTTGTCCTAACTGATAAGATAGCGGATATCACGATATTAGGAAAGGCGATCGAAAACATAGACGAAATCTTACTACGAGCTATAGAGAACAACCTGGTTCAGTTATTAAAGCAATATACTTGAAAATATGCATTTATTTTTTAATGGTCTTTAGAGAAAGCACATATCTCAAAAGGCCAATAGAATATAAAATAATGTATAACGTGTTTCAGAGAATTAGTTTGCAGAAAGAAGGCCACGGAAAATATATAAAGAATGGCGCGGCAAATATATAAAGAGCGTATCCATGCACATTCATTACATGTCGAGTATCGTGGATACATGCAGAAAAGAGGCTAGATGACATAGTTGAAACTCTATTCAGTTAAAACATACGATCAGTAAATGATCGCTAATAAAAAAATTAATTCAAATTCCAAAACACGAGTTGCGTGGGTGAATGTGTTTTTCTTAAATTTTTATGTTAAGAGGCAGATATCTCTTTTTATATGCGAACAATTAATGACTATAGAATGCATTATAATTTTCAAGGAGTCAAAGTTTTTAATTTTATGCACAAAGTCAAATAAGTTCGACATCCGACTGTAAGTTTGCATTGATTCCCAATACGTTTACTAGCAAGCATAAAAACCTCGGAATATCATCCATCCAAGAAAGCACTGAACAATGAGCGCGATGATTTTGTTCTTGAAGCCTCACTGTAACCATACGGTTAGTCCATACTGTAATGGTAAGAGCAAGATGCGAGACTTGCGTGATCGAAACAGGTAATCTAGCCATTTCTATCGTGTCAAGCACCTGCACCTCAAGAGCAGTAGATAATTTGAAGCAAAAATGGCAATAATACAGCAGTATGACACACGCACTGTGTCACAGTATGACACACACACTGTGTCACAGTATGACACACGCACTGTGTTACAGTATGACACACTCGCTGTCACGGTATGACATATGCACTGTGTCACAGTATGACACACGTACTGTGTCATCACTATTAGTGCTGCGTGGCACCAGGCGTTCAAAGCAGGGTTGGGGGCAGGTCATTCATAGAAGCGGCGGCAGCAGAAGTCCTTGCCAAAAGATGACTTCATGTGTGACGTCACAGAAACGTCGTCATGACATCACTGCAGCCGTGTGTCCAGTGGATGAGGCGGTGGGCGCGAGAGGGAGAGAACGCGGTTCCGGGGCGTCGACCTGGCAAATTTGTATAGCAATTGTGAAGGAGAATGCGGGTCTGTCCCCGCATTCTTACGGCGATTGTAAAGCGGGGGTTCGTCCCCGAAAATTTGTTCTGAATGCATTGTTCTAGGGAACTCGTAATAAAATTTACGGTCGTTGAAGTACCAAGTTAGTTTTTTCAGTGGCCACAATTGATTGATTGAAGTGCCAAACGTGTAGGATGGAGACCGGAGACGGTTATATTGAATCAAGGTTCCACTTATCAATTATTTACTTCATTTGGAATTTAAAATGAAGTTTTGAGCGATACGACGAGGCATTTACGAGATTTAGGCCCAACGTAAGTGCAAGGGGGCACACAATCACTCCGGATGCCACCCGCAACATCGAGGCAGGTGAAATGTGAGATAAATGCGACCGATAGAAAATGAAGAATGTACAAATGAGTAACGATTAAAATCGATGACGCACGAATATTTACTTTTACTTACTTTTATAATCTCTTTCCACCTGTTTATTTATTCTAACATAAACCAAGTGAATAGACTTTCGTTCGAGGACAAGAATTTTTCAGAAGTGTGCACATCGCACAAAGACATAATAAAGCTTACATAGCAATGAGTTCTGTCATCTACGTTAGTTGAAGTTGGAACCAACATTTTCGTCGGGAAAAATATCTCCTCAATATCGCTGCACAATTACACAAATTCATTTAAGAACACTAAGATTTGATTCTAGAACGGGATACACTTCTCAACAGAACAATTGGCGGCGACGGCAACAATGAATGTGTGTGGTCGGTGGTCTACTATAACGTTTATATGAGCCGAACAGATAGAAGTGGGGCGACATGACCCCGGATCGCGTTTGGGGAAATCCTTCGTGCTGGTATAGCACGGAAAGCGGACCACGGCGCCAACAATGATGTCGGGAAATACGTTGCTCTGATCTTACGCTCATAAAAATGTATGGGTCATATTATCCAAAAAGTAACGCACTTTCTCACTCACAGCACGAGCAAAGAGCGGGCGTAGCACTGATGCTCCCTTTTATCGAGCCAAACTGGGTTAAGACGACCCACACAGGGGTTAAAAATGCCTCGGTATTTGGACGAGATCTCATTTCTCTGAGTGTACACTCCTGTCAGGCTTCGTCGCAGACAAACAAACGAGAAACGCGCAGTAAAAACGATACAAGCAGTCGAAGATAACATAGGCAGATTTCTCGCGCGGACGCACTACTGAGCAATACACGTGCGACCACATGGCTCAGTAACACCAAAACCACTCAATGAGACCTTTTCCTTTTTGTCTTTCAATCGAAACACGTAAATTCCCAGGAAACTCAAATATACGCACAAAGTTACATGGAAAAGCAAGAGCGCGACCAACGCACTGGACATTTTATTCGCTTTACGAAAGGTGTGGTAATGCATGGCTCTAACACAAGTCAGACCTGCGCAGCAGTAATTGCAGGGTGGGACTTGAAGGATTATTCCAAATAAATGTCCATTAAAAGTAAGACAAATGCAGATGCAGGAAATTATATTAATAGAAAGTGTAAAATACTACAATTAATTGATACTAGGATGAGGGGAACGAGACAGATGTAGAAGACAATAATAAGTAATATAATATTTAAACTAAAATTCCCTTTGGAAAATTAGTATTGAATCCTAGTCTGTCAAACGTTACCGGTTAATTTCGTAGCGTTAGATATTCAAAAGAGCCAGGAGGTGTATGACTGGGTTATTGCGACGAAGAGGAGTAAAACTGGGAAGGTGTAAGACAGGGAGTAGTAAGAACTAAGAAGTGGAGATGCAAGATGAAGAGGTACATGTAAGTCAAGTGTGAGTGATGTAATACGCGTGGTGTAAAGCTATGAAACGTGACACTGTGCGTCTTTGATGCGTTCGTCAGAGCAGCAGCCGCGACAGCGAGCAGCACACACACATGGTGACTACGCACACTGTGACACGCACATGGTGACTACGAAGCAACCAGCCTCGGAGTGCCGGAAATGACGTGACGGCAGCAGCTGCAATGCATCACACCTGAGTAGAGTAGCCCGTATTTGCTGGCCATGTTTGTACACTGATGTTACCTCGCGTGTTCAATAGATCGCTAACATATTGGGCAACGAAATATTGTCGAGCAAAATCATATAAACTGATCTAAATAATGGAAATAACTTTGAACTTTTCATCTTAAAAACCATAGAAACTGATCCTAATAACGGAAGTAAACTTTGAACCTTTTCTCCTAAATTGAGTTGAACTAAAGCTATCGATCGTCCATCGTTTCAAATTCAGGCTGAAAGGAGAACAGAAATATACTATTTAAGTATTCTGAAATCGGTTACTAGTCAATAAAACTAACACGAGCGATTGACGTCAGCATTACAAAATCAGTAAGCAGTTACAACAACATGACGTAACAACCAAGCCAGCTAAAAACTATTTATGCACGCATTTTCTGTTGATTTGTTCTAAGATATTACGACGTGGTATATTATAAGATTGTTAAAATTATAATTAATTTATTTTAATTAATTATAGGCTTGGGACTCGAACTCTGAATTCGTACACCGATTACGGTATAGTATAACGATTTTTTTACTTCAGAAAAACTGCATCGCAACATGTTCAAGGCGAGGTTATAGTTTACGATACAATGGGCGGTATACGCACCCTTACCGTATACGCGCGGCATACGCACCCTCACCGTATACGCGCGGCATACGCACCCTCACCGTATACGCGCGGCATGCAACGCATGTTCACCGGCTTTTCTCTCCTAAAATGATGACCTGTCAAGCAATTCATGCATGAAGCTTCATACTTTACGAAGCATTCACTTTTCCAACACTATCAGAATTGGGACATATTAAACTCTTCAGAAATAACAAACTATCTGCAAGTTTCATCAACTGATGCAAGTGATAATATGAAAAATAATAACAATAATTAAGATGTAAAACAGAAATAGAATAATTGATTGACGTAGATTATTCGCTGCATTAATGTAATTGAAAGCCATTAGTGCAAATGGACGCTGCAAGTAACAATAAAGCACTTTCACAGTAATCCGCACGACATAAAAGAGCAACAATTACAACGAAAAACTAATACCGGTACACAGGTCTACGGCCTGAAATAAAGAGCACTCAAGTCAAGCCAGATCTTCTCAGCAAATTGTTACAGAGAGAAAAACGTCAGGTATTTTCATCAGAAATTGTAAATGACTCGTGAGAGTAGAACATAGAAAATAATGGAAAAAATAAATCAAAGTTGTGAAACCCTAAAACGATACGAGTGCAAGAACCTATTTCGAAAGTAGAATGCGTTGTATGCGTGGAAATTCGATAGTGCGCTAAATGAATGGAGTCAACTGACTACAGCTGTTCATAAACTGGTTCTTGGACTATCTTAGAAAGTAGACCAATATCGATCTCGTGACCAGGCAGACAGCCGCGATGGCACCAGACAGAAATCAAACTGATCAAGACACGGTCCAGGCAACACTCATATACTCGTGCACGTAACCTTCATTATCCCTGCCACTATACAAGGGAGGGGACGATCTTTTGCGATGTCGTATTAATTAAGCGTTAGCATTCTCGTCACTTTATATACAAGTCCACACCCGCCGCCGAAATACGTCAGAGGGCGAACAGCATTAAACCGCAGTGGCTCGTCATCCAACTTTGTTGACAAAATCAAGTAGATACATGGTCAAAAATAATCCGAAACTTTCATTCAAAAACTAAATCTTTATTCTCAGAATGTGAATGGTGATCATTAAAACTAAACTGAGATTGAGAAATATTTACAGGACACGAAAACTTATCTCATCATTTCAAGGGCACGGCAAGGAACGAAAGTCTAAAAGTACGTACTCGAAGCTGTCACTATTCTAGTAACAAGGCCACGAATTGCACAGCTAAGTCCGTCATTGACGCAAGCTCAACATTTGTGAATGAACGTCGGTCGCACTGACGTCAAGCGCCAGCCATACTACGCCGCTGCGGCTTACTGCCACACAGCCTTCCCGTTACACGCGCCAGCCATACTACGCCGCTGCCGCTTACTGCCACACAGCCTTCCCGTTACACGCGCCAGCCATACTACGCCGCTGCCGCTTACTGCCACACAGCCTTCCCGTTACACGCGCCAGCCATACTACGCCNTCATTGCTATATGATCCACCACGGAGGTACGCGTTACTTTATCATTTGGTCTGTTTATTTTGTGATCATTTTCTGTTGCAATTCAGTGGTGATGTTTAGATTTGTTCATGATTATGGTTATCAGTCTATAAGTTATTTATCTGACTTACGTAATATTCTGCTTTTGTTGCTCAAATATTGCTAGTTCTAAATTTTCGCTTATTTCTTAATATCAGAAAGGCTCCGAATCTTGAGAGCGAAAGTAAGAACTTGAGCAAAGGGAACACACGGTTATATTTTGTCTTTATTTGTATTTGTCGTTTGCTTATTATAGTTTTCATTTATCGTTCTTATTAATCCTTTTTTACCACTATACCCACGACAATGAAATGGTGAAATTTTGGGGTATTTCCTTTGCTTTTAAATTCACGGTTCAATCGGTATCAGAACAACGGTTCACACGGTATCAGAACAACGGTTCATACGGTATGAGAACAACGGTTCATACGGTATGAGAACAATGGTTCATACGGTATCAGAACAATGCTTCATACGGTATCATAACAACGGTTTAAGCGGTATCAGAACGTTTTACACCATTTATACCACTCGGTGCAATGCAAGATAAGCTTGCCATTAAACCATTTATAGTTCCACTAATTACTCGAGTTAAAATACCAAAGAAGTTCCAGGAATGTAATTAATAACGCGTATAGTTATCCTAATGAGGATACATAGCTCAAAGCCAGGTAAATATAAATCAATCCTTCATCGTAGCAAAAATTACGAGATGCACGAGTTTTGCAAGCAGGCGGCTGACGTACAATGTCTCCTCCATCAAATATTCAGCACATGAAATACTTGTCAGTCCCGCCACGAGCGTATCAAGGAAGGCTTCCAGGGATTATACAACCGTTTCGTTACGCGGCAAATATAAACAATTGTTGATGGCCACATATTTAGGTGCACACTAGCAGCATATGACGCAGTGGACATGCAAACATTGATCATTAAATCATAAAGGGAAGAGTACATCATATTAATAAATAAAAACAGCGCAATTAAAAAAGTAGCAGGTCAATAGAAAATCAGCATGAGATAGCATTAATGTCATAATAAAATGAGGAATGGAAAGAAGAGAAGGTGTTTATCAGTATTTCCGGGACAATCCTCGATACCTGCATATACATATGGATGTTTCATTAAAGACCGAGAATTTTTTTATTGACAAATTTTATTTGTTTTGTGTTCTACGTTTCATTGAAAAAAACAATAAGAAAATCGGCAATAAAACAAATCCTCTGGTCTTCAATGAAACCTGCTTAAAAAATTCTGAAGAATCTATACTACTACATAAGGATGTGAATAAATTTGCGAAAATCTAAGACCCAGCAAACAGCACGATAACAAGAAAGCATGCATTCAAACGCAATAAAAGGTTTGCATATTCTCAGGCCTTGCAAAACGCGTTGGAACCTTCCATTCAACAAGTGACACCGACTATCCTTAAATATAAATAGGCCAATTGAATCACTAGAAAATCAAACCGTCTTCGTATTGAGCCCTGAACTCAAGCGAGCTACGACGCCAGGCTTCTCATCATGCTTCAATGTTTCAGAAATTTGCCCGTAATAATAGCAGGAGTAAGTCCATCTCTTCGGAATACTTTTTCAACCCTAATTATCGCTTTGCAACCATCAGCATCACTTTGGAATCATCATTATCACTTTGCAACCATCAGCATCACTTTGGAACCATCAGCATCACTTTGGAACCATCAGCATCACTTTGGAACCATCAGCATCACTTTGCAACCATCAGCATCACTTTGCAACCATCAGAATCACTTTGCAACCATCAGCATCACTCTGCAACCATCAGCATCACTTTGCAACCATCAGAATCACTTCACAACCATTATTATCGCTTTTGTAACCATCAGCATCACTTTGCAACCAACATAATCACTTCTGCAATTAATATTATCATCTCAATGCTGACGATAAATCTATCACTTAATTTATGATTCGGAAAAAATTTACAACTCTCTGTATACAATAAGATAGTATATGATCCTTCATTTATTGTAAAATAATGCAGAAGTTTTTCGAAAAATAGATCAATAAAAATTGTGCGAACTTGCTCTACTAAAAAAGCATATATAGTAGTATAGGTATACTACTATAGTATATATATTAACATTTGGAAGAAATGAAAGATTTCGAATTAATGTATGCATTATTTTTAATTAAAGTTGAACACGTTATCTAAATACACAAGCGAAGGCAAAGCTTGCGTGTCCATCAGACTAAAATCATATGTAATAAATCATAAATCTTTAATCATCAGTGATCGTTCGTTGAGCGATGAGCCTAAAACTCAATGAACTAAAATAATTGAAATCTAAATTACATTCTTCGTCAATACATGTATCCGTTAAATTTTCATTTAGGAGCTCATATATGAGAAATATTAATGTAGCTCAACAACTTTGCTTCAGGGAAACGAAATTCGCAATGGAAGGAAATCCTAGGCACACATAAAATAACGCTCCGTCGCTAGGCATTAGCGAATTGTTCGCAATACTGCAATTCAACACTCAGAAAAGTGAGCGAGATTTTGTCCGAATATTGATGCACTTCTTGTTTGTGTGTGAGTCATTGTGGCCCACTCAAAAGGCGTATCATTGATACGGGAAGAAAGTGTGCCAGTTTTTGGACACAATGACCATCATTTATTTCAGTGAAGCCTCTGCAAGCCGTTGCATACTGCGGAGCGGAAACTCGAAGTCATTTTTTATAAAACACAACCTGGCATTCCATCCAAGAACGAACCACATTCAACAAATTGCAACAACTCAACACGCATCACCAGCCAACGATCGGCCACCCAAACCTCGATTTTCATCGCATGGAATAAGACTTGAACTTTATTACGAAGAATCAAGGGACGTTGAGTGCGGGTTGCTGATTGCGTTGTCCTTGCTATAGTCCAGTCGTTACTAAACAATAAAAGATGCATTCCAACCAGGAGCAAGGTTATAACATAATGGACATCAGGAATTCTCCAGACGCGGCATACACACAAAAAATTACCAGACAAAGGTTGGCTCAACCACAGGAATGCTAACTCATGCAGGGAGACGCATCGCAATGCTGGGCTATGGAAATGCGGGACGCACAAGCCAAAATAGATGTGTATAAGAGACAGACTNAATAGGTGGAGTGCGGTGCAACAGACCATAAATAGAGAGCCTAATAGGTGGAGTGCGGTGCAACAGACCATAAATAGAGAGCCTAATAGGTGGAGTGCGGTGCAACAGACCATAAATAGAGAGCCTAATAGGTGGAGTGCGATGCAACGATTTAAAGAGAAAAGCGTGGATTCTCAACGAAAATAACTCAAAGAGGGAAAATGCTGAAGTGCTGAAAATACAAAGAGGGAAAATACTGAAGTGCAGCTATGAAACATCACAATTTAGCGTCTATTAACATTACAATTTCAAAGAGAACTTGAGGGGATGGGTCGAATGGGTCGGTGGTAGAATAGAATAGAAGTGTCGGCACTGAAGAAATGGGCCCATGGCCTGTTGCCGGCCTATGGGGGTTCATTTAATTTTGTCATCAGGTGGGAGATGCAAAAATAACTGAGTAGGTAAATTGACAAGCAACAGATACAAGTTGGACAAAACAAGTGGCGGGAAACAGGAGGGTGAGGGCAGGTGGAAGGGACAGTGGAGGGGCAGGGAGGCTCAAGGCCGGCATGTCGGCCGCTGGTGACGCGGTAGCGGCGCCGGAAATCCGCGTGCGAAATGCAGCGATGAGCGGCGGCAGCGGTGACTTCCATCGTCACGAGTTCCATACCAACGGCCGCTGAATATCAGCGATATATGTAGCTCATTAATCGACCTAAACCCTCTGTCTGCGGACACGTTAACCGTCGCCAATGCTATTCTTACCTGAGTTTCTGGCAACGAGGGTTACCTTGAGTTTACAACCCTTCGTCTGCGGACACGTTAATCGTCGTCTGCAGAGCTATTCCTACATGAATTTCTCGTCAATGCAATAGTGTCTTTATCCATACTTCCACCAAGTATAAATCAAACGCACATTAATTTTCGAACCGGTTTGTACATAACATTTGAATATAGACAATAAATGGAGCGACGTTAATATTAGCGCAAACCCTAAAACAAATCATCAACAGAAATCGGCTGCAGGTCAAAGCGTTGGTCACAAAACTATTTTGTGAACCTTCCAGCTGAATGCCATACTTACGTTCAACGTGCAAATCACAAAAATTTCTCTCATCATTAGTTTGCTTTAATCGAGTTCATCAATAATTTATAATCAAAGAAAAGCCAAGTAAATTCCCCATATCGTCATTGAAAACGTCTATAATGAAGATATGGTAAATTTAAGTGCCGTTTTCTGAGCTTCTAAATTTTGACGAAAATTTCAGTTAATGCCTGCCTGAAATTACGACAAGTTGCCGTTAAGATTTGTACTCACATCCTGGCATGTCCGATGGCCCCGCTCCATGACCTGAGGCATGAACAACACAACTGTTACTTGGTGACCCACAATTGTTACTTGGTGACCCACAACTGTTACTTGGTGACCCACAATTGACCCACAATTGTTACTTGGTGACCCACAATTGTTACTTGGTGACCCACAATTTACTTGGTTACCTAGTGCGATGAGCGAGAAATAGTCAGACCCTGGAGGTATAAAAACGATTACATTCAATAATATAATAATAATAAATGTCGCTCCCCTACCTTTGTTCCATCAAATTAAACCTTTCAAAAGTTCAACAAAATCATTTTTTAATTTATTTTCTAGTGAATCGCTGTTGAAGTAATAGACAACTTGAAGTTCGCGTAGGAATTGATGAAACGATAAATGAGACGCTAATCTACGGAGCTACTTTCAAACTAACAAGTTCTGTCAGAAATACATTAATCAAACGCTACACTTGAATTCAAATATTTCTCCAATTCCATATAGGTACTTTACATATATTCAATAACTTTACATGGAAGCTTCACATCTTCACGCGTATCCAAAAGCTGCTAATACAGCTGCCAAATGTATATCCATGATCTTCCCGTATGTTCAGAAGCTACTCATACATCTTTGATATTTTCGAGTACCCAGAAGTAATTCAAATATCCATTAATTTCACGTGCATTCACAACGTGCCACTTATCCTCACTCTCTATGAATGTTGAACACAATCATGCTACGCATATCCTTATTGTCAACAACTAAGACCATACTATAGATGTCGGGAGGGCAGCCGGACACCACAACAATGATTTGATGATAGTGTAGGAGTGTTTACATGACACGAAAATAATTGGCCTGCTATGAAGTACTATATGTCTGCGGTTAAACCTGACACGAGCTTGATATCTAATAACCAAGAGGGTTCATCAGGTTAAGCAAGATTGATATTAGATGGCCTTAAGTTTACCTTTATGGGGATGTGAGAGGTAGAAGAAGTTCGAGGGATGAGAGAAATGCAGCGGCCTAGTACCGAATCTCCGCATGCCGACCGACAAGTGATCGCGCGATGAGAGGGAGTGAAAAGAATGGAACTTATTCACTAAGAGTACGGTAATGGAAAACTCAGGAAGAAGCACGCACGCGCATCACCGTCATGACAAAGACTACAATGCAACCGGCGACAATGAGGGCATTCAGAGATAACGATAGCAGTGCAGTTGTTCATATCGTGATAGCAAGGTAGCCAGCAGCCGGCATGGTGAAAACATGGTTATCGTGATAGATAGCGAGATAGCCAAAAGCCACCATGAGTAGAGCACGGATATACAACACATTGATAATGGATATGGACCATTACGAAACAAAATGTAATCCTGACTACTGACCAATCTCAACTCAGCTAAGGCCTGCGCAGGTCTTAGTTAGTAATGTAACTTGGTAGTTAGTAGTTAATAGAAATAACTTAGTAGGTAGTTATTGTCTTAGTTATTAACGGTCTTGGTTATTAACGGCCGTTCCTCCAATGCACCAGCACAGACCAGGCGCGCTCGACGTCCAAATCCTCGTAACGAAATTCTGCGTTGAAGGTGTCTTGCTCAACAAAATGCTTCCCTGAGAGCAATTATTACTTAACGAAATACTTCATTAAGGACGATTATCACTAAACGAAATAAAGCATGTATTAATAATCTCTTAATTGAAGAAAGCTACATTGATACAAGCTTAATTGAGGAAAGCACAGTGCGTTCATGAATTCAACAACTGCCGTGACGGAGAAACAACTACATTTAGATGCCGCTCGATCGTGTCAGACGAGAGGATCGTGTGAGTCGAGAGGATCGTGTGAGACGCTGTCTCTTATACACATCTAGATGTGTATAAGAGACAGGAATAAACATTCTCCGTACACACAGGCAAGGAAACAGTCAATACAAGCAATGTGCATGCAGGTGTTCAAACAGTGTCTTCACCGGCCACGTCTCACGTGCACGTGCATCTTCCCTGCCTTCACCTGCCACGCATTAGGAAGGTTTCGTTCATGTCTCCTCAATTATTTTTTTCCTCGTTTCAGCTTATCGCGGGTTAGGGTAGTAGAGCGCATAGCCGAAACAACTATTTAGGATATACCACCAGCACTTCTACAGGTGCTTATCAAACAGAACGTCAGTCTCAACAATTACTGCTTCAATCCAATGATTATAACAATTAACCCTTCTCAGCCAATTCAAGCCCAAAAGGGAGAAAAAAGAGAGGTTCGAAGAACATCATCAGGACTGAATAATTGGTAATGATTGAGGATTCATGAGAATTAAATGTTCTGCAAGAGAGAAATAGTTGCGATGCCACTACTAACGCAATTATATCAGATGCTAAAGTTACTACTCTACGGTGGTCCCCAGGTAAATTTTGATCGGAAACGTAGGTAATTATTTATTACTAGCACGTCTGTGATTTCAGAGGCCAATTAAAAGGTATCCAATGATAGGCAGCTTAACTTAACGAGAGCGTACAATTTTTTAGGGCACAGCGCCAAATACTCTGAAGAAACTGAGCCATGAGAACGTATGAATTAAAATCACTTGTTTGCTTACATCTTAAATTAACCTGGAATTTAAAAGAAAAGAAAATACCACAACAGTTCCCCCTTTCTCTATAAGAGAAAACGTTTCGGAGTCCAGCTCTATCGTCAGTTCATAACACAAATTCATCGTCAGACAAACACAAGTGTTTCTAGGACTAGTGTTATGAACTGACGATGGAGATGGACTCCGAAATGTTTTCTCCTATAATGATGTTAGGGTACGTAGTGTAATAGCACTTTTTTACAGTTAGACCTTTGGATTTTTGGTTTTAAGTCACCTCGGACGTGACCTCGTTCAGATAAGCACCGAAACTTGTTCATTGCTATATGATCCACCACGGAGGTACGCGTTACTTTATCATTTGGTCTGTTTATTTTGTGATGATCGTGTGAGACGAGAAGATCGTGTGAGACGAGAAGATCGTGTGAGACAAAAAGACCGTGTGAGACAAGAGGATTGTGCGAGACGAGAGGATCGCGATAAAAAATCATCCACAATAAAAGAATCAAATATTAACAAGAGTTTATTCATCAGGCAGTAATGAAGCCCCAGCGCTACTCCACAGCCAGTCAACCAAACGACCTCAGCAAATTTCCAATTAAACAAGCAACAGTGGACAGTTTTCGAGCGGAACGATGCTCAGAATTACGTACGAAATAGAAATATTTCGTTAGTGCTCCGAAGGAGTTTGTAAACTCTAACCACTGGCCTCTCCCTTCGATTGGTCAGAGTATGAATTGCCGTCAAGCAGGAACAGGTAAAGTAATCGTCGGGATTATTGCAAATTTTATGCGAGTTAGTCACGTGAATGACGAGTGCTTTGATAGGATCACAGACTTCCGTTGGTCGATATAGAAACCCGCGTGGACCCTGACATATATCGAATGCAGTGTTGCAAGAAACGAATTCCCATTGATTAGTATTGAATAGATTATATCCATAGCTCAAATTATTCAATTAAATCAAAGTTTTTTTAGCGATCGGAAAAATTCCGACGTAGTGTTGTGTATAATAACGTTGTACAGAATGCGGGAGCAAATTGCTGAAAAATTAGCAACTACTTATGCCAAAACAAGTAACTTTTCAGTTCAAATTTATTATCCAAGCTTCACAGTTTACACCATTTAAAGCGGTGAAGTGAATTCAAGATATCTGAACCTCACAACGATTCACAGCAATGAACGTGGTAGTCGGGATCAGCAGTGACTTATTCACATTCCTAGTTTCGTTTATTTCAGAAGTCACCTACGATGAACACGTATTTATCTCAATAGAAACCAATTAAATTAAAACAACAAAAGGCTAGGTGGTATTTCGCGCCTGAAGGTCGTTTGCAATCGACTTGTATATTGTATATTTCTCAGTTCAGAAGAGCGTCTTCAGCCAGTGTCGCCCAATCTTGTCTGCTTTGTTATCCAACTCAATATGCCGCAGTAAGAAAATTGACCATTGAACGTAAACATTGATAGGTATTAAGTTAAGAAATAAATCTGTGACCTCCTTATAACCTTCGTAAGAATTAATATTAGGAATCCTACTCCCCTGTGGAATCACAGTTACAAGCAGTCAATACGCCCAACCAGAACCTGTGCGTTGACCAGCTTTGTACTAGTTAGACCATTTTTCAATACTAGGTAAACCAATGATTCAATACAATAAATTTTGTTTTTCTATAGATCAGTGTATGAATCAGGCACTTCCAAGGCAATGATAACATCAATTACTCAACGTAAGTCAGTTGGCTGATTAAGAGACCCAAGCTGATTCATTTTTAAATTCCGTTCATGTTGCAATTAGATTACAGAAAAGTTAGTTTACAACTCTTAGGCGATCCTAACTGCTGAAATGTCAAGGCAGAGAAACGCGCTTAAGAAATGTCCCAACAAAACATGAACTTAAAATGCAATCCCAATGGGTGAATTAAGGGAAAGAGAGCTAAGAAAAAGAAACAAAGGGAAGATTAAAACAACAATGATGTTTAATAACAAGACAAAATTGGAGCCTGCATAGCGGACCATCTTCAGAAGATTCAGTTTCCAAGCTTCTAACAAGAAGAAAATAAAATGAAAATTGTCACCACATTGTTGAAGTAACCTTGTGGCAATTATGAATTTGGAATGATGTATTGCAGTACTGGAATGATGAGAATGGTAACAGTTTATCAACAAAGAAGCTCCCTTCATTTATGACTTTTTTGATTCAGTAACATCAATTCACTGGCTTAGCGGGCTTGATCCTACAGTGCTAAGAAGTGTTTTATAATATTCAATTATCATTTAATTATATTTCTCCATGATAAAAAGTCAACAGTTCAAGTAGAAATGCTGATAGAATTTCATATCATAGTTAATATGTCCGATGAAACCAAATAATTTTGTTTGCATGTTATATCAAAATATAAGATGTGAACAGCAAAATTGATGGAATCAAATATATGCTTGCTCCCCTCATCAGTAATTGTACTGGTACATGCCACATCCTAAGGATCCCCAGTCCCAGAGTCTCATTGTGCCAAGGACATCAAAACCTTAAATGCCTGGGCTGAAGGTCAAACAGAGGCCTATTAATTACATATTGCAGAGACTTCAAGGTAGAAATTTTTCAGAGGAATCATATAAATAACTCAGTTTCTGAAAGATAGAGTCTATAAGTAAGATAAGAGATAATAAGATAATATTATTATCAAATAATAATAAGAGTCTCGAGAAAATTATTCTAACAGATCAAATAATTTCATAGTTCTATTGATATCAATATACCTAGTAATAGGAGACTAAAGACTTCCAGTGAACAAAGACACTCATAACTTGTGTCATGCCCCTAGAAAAATTAATAGGTAATAAAAAATATGTTCTGATATACAATACGCTATTATTTTTTAACCCCAAAAACAGCAGAGAAAATTTCATCATGCTTTCAGTTACAACCGTAAATTAGTCAATATTCCAAGAAAATAATACTACCTAAAGTTACTGATAGATTGAACTAAAACCAGGTAGGTGACTTTTGAAGCATCATTATTAATATAAAACATCTCATAACTTTCTTGCAGCAATGCACATAATGTAGGTTGTTAATGAGGATGTAGAAAAACCGTTAAATTGCACCTGTAAGTAATTTTGAGGGCTATTCCCTGAAAAACTTGGGTAGCAGCACTACTAGAAGCCTTTCAACATCTCAGGAGAAAAAGCATCCATGATAGTAAAATCAGCACCAGTAGCAGCAGAAATAGCAGTATGATCAGTAGCAGTAGCAAAGCAGTAATACTAATACAGTCATCAGCAGCAGCAGCATAAGAAGTAGCATGAGCATCAGCTGCAGCAGTGGTTGGCTGGTGGAAGTTCAATATCAGCTGCAGCAGTAGTGTTCAACATCCACAGGATCACCACTTATTTGGAGGCAGACCAACATTTGCAACACACAACACTCACCTGCACAAGAAAATGTGTGTAAGTAAGGCAGATATATAAAAAAATCAATACATGCATATCTACATTGAAAGAAATGATAAACATTCTTTTAATAAGTTATTGCAACAATAGTGATCTCATTACAAAATATAACATTTATATTAATTTTTTATTATGAAGAGTTTAAGATGGCTTGAGAGATTGATAGATGGCTTTCACATAATAATAGGCCTGATATGGACAGGCTACAATGAATACCATGCCTATAATAATAATTTCTTAATCATTGGCGGCTGGTAACAGGCCTATAAGATACTGTACTTATGCCAGCAGATGCTGCACTTATCATGCCATTCCTTACTGAAAACTGTACATGTACAATACTTGTCAGGACAACCTTTCATATGTTTTGTTTACTACATAGGTAATTATGAAACTTTTACAATCTTTTAGAAAATTAGGGTTCAGTTTCAATTGCATAATGGACTTTCTTTTTCAAGTCTGTCAACTTCATTTAAGGAAATTGACAGAAGCAACCCACAAATGGGGCAAAAACACCTATGCTCGTTGTCAAATTCATGTATTATTCTTGCCCTTGTTTAACATTTCACAAAAAAAAAATAAGAAAAATTACCTCTGGTAAATTTTTCCATGAACTGCAAGTAAAAACTGTTGTTTAGTCAAGTTCCAAATACTATAGGCAAAAATGTGTCAGATTGGCACTTTTTGGAGGTTTTTAACTGTGACCAGAGTACCATGGGCCTATGGCAACAATAGGAGCATTGATGGTAGATGAAATGTCAACTTATCAAGTACGGTATCAATTACTAACAAAAGTGCACGATCAAGCCACAAGATTTTAAATTTATTGAAAAATATTTCATTTATGAGCGATGAGAATTATGAATAAAGCAAATAATTTCTAATCTTTTAATTATTCTTGTTTGCTTTCAAGGGATTTAGATATTAATATAACAATGATTCATAAAGTTACCCATTAGTCATCTCATTACACAGAAAGCCATCCAAGAAAAACATTATAAATTTCATGATGGAGCAACAAAGAAACAAATTTATTTCTGATATAGGCCTAGGACTTAAAATTATCTTTGGAAGTTATTTTTAATTTCAATCAGTTCCTGTACCGAGTTTAATAATTGAGCAATCTATGAAATAAAATTCAATAGAACTGAACAACAGTAAGCGTTAGGTATTGAACAATCAACTTGAAAGTTGAAGTAGCCTAGTTTTGATCCTAGATAAATTATCATAAAATCTCATAATAGGCTAGCCTATCTTGCAATTTGTTACACTAATAGCCTTGCTTAATAGGTGAGTATTTTTTTTTATTTATAACATTTGTAATGATAAGTACCTAATTGTTAATAGGTAGTAATTGTAAAAACACCAGCAATGACCAGCTTATTGAATAGAATTATTGTTCCACACTCCACAGTAATAATCTTAAAAGACTTTTCAGACAAGCTACGCATAGTAATTCATGACCAAACTTTCGGACAAATAAATTATATTTGCTAATAAAATTCATAATTCAATGAGGTATACTAGCTATTAGCTAAAATGTGATTTGGTTCCAACAATGGTTAGCTCAGCTGGGATAAGCATGACCCATACTACAAGGCCACAACATGAATTACTTCAGAATCGAATCTACTAGTCGGCATACATATAGAGGAAGAATTTAAAAAGAAATTTAATATTACTTGCCTGGATTAGGCTGCTGAGGATTGTCTTGACCACCAGTTTCTCTCTGAGCCATGGTTTGGAGCAAGATCTTTCATGCAACTCCAGACAAAACTTGCACGATCTTCTGCAGGCCGCAGAACGCTGTGTCTAGACGATAATCATGATCGCAAACATGCAATTCTAAAATTAAGTTGCTTTTATATTGCTAAAAGTTATTGCAATCTTTTTCTTTTTCATTAATTTGAATTTTCCTACAGTATTTTATTACATTTTTCGCCAATGGATGTAATTTTATTGAAAATTTCAGTACAAAGGTCCTATGACGTCATATGGCACCAAAACAAACCAACTGCGCAACAATACATGTCAACAATTCCTAATTAATGGAATGAACAAAAGTCTTAGTTACTAATAATGGTAACTCGATTTTTTAATTATTATATTACCAATATATCAGAATACTGCAGCAATTTAAGATCCAGCTCTGATACTACATAGTTATAGTAAAAACAATTAGGCTAGTCGAAAATTATGAGAGTTAAAAATATAATTGACAAATCAGTCGAAACATAAGTTGAAAAGAGTGTTACATGGTAGCTGCGTTTTAAGGTTGACAAGTGTCAAGTACTTCACTTCTGTAAGAAAACAATAAACATCAATCATAAATCATGCAGTTAGAGAAGACATGGTTGCAATAATAATAAGGCGGCATGCAGGGTTTATATCTTGGTCTGCGACTTCTTAGTTCGTACAGCTCTTCTTGGCGATATGAGGTACGTAGTGCATGTTCACGCTGAGCGATGGCTCTTGGGATATTTTACAAGTTAATTTTGTTGCCAACGGCTGCGCTACCGAAATTTCAACGAATCCAGCAACGTAGCTTGAACTATGCCGCTGTCCATAACTGCTGTCAAAAGCCGCATTTAGATTGACTGGGAAAATCATTGATTAGAACGTAGAATTAAGTGAGTGATATTTTGATCAATTTTATGTCAACATTCCTCGAACACAGCTGAATGCATTGCATTTTATTTGGGCATGCACCGGATAAGACCCCCCAAAGGCTGAAAGGCGTTGATGAGAGTAATGAACATGTCTCAACAATTTTATCACTTTATTTCAAGAATTTGATATTACCTTCAAAAAGACAGCAATTGAAAACAAATACATGACATTTGCAAAATGCGCAGTGACAGCTGAATAATTAATTACCATTTAATATGTGGCCGTCTCAAGTAAAATGAAATTGTCAATACAATTCATGTATTATCCCAGCGAGGAATAATTTAAACAATTATGTGTCACCGTTCACGTTAAAAATAATTGAGATAAGCAGTCTTGCTGTTTCGGATACCGTTCTCTTGAGTGCATGATACAAAAAAGGCACATTTTTAGTGTCTAAATTTATTAACAGTTAATTATTTTTGTACATGGAATGAAGCAATGCGCATCAACATGGCGGCGATGGTTACAAATTGGTGAAAAAAATTAATTACAGTAAGAATTCACCAACCAACAATTAATTATCAATGAACTAATTATCATGAGGAAGATATCATACATAAAATAAGCACAAAATAAATCAAGTTAAATTATGGAGGATGTGTCAGCTTGGTTACAACGTAAATCGATGTGAAACACATCTGATTGTGTAAAAATCAATACATTTCAATGAAATCATTCAAATCAACGAAGACAAGAATTACATTCTTGCAAAGACCTTAAAATCTCCCCTGGTAACATGTTCTCAGAGTTCGTTTAGCGAAACCAACCGAAGGCCATACTGCAAGTACCACCTTCGAAGGCAATCAAGTCGCCAACCAGCGACTCTGAGAAATAAACTGAGCTTCTTAAGACTCAAACCCGCGACTTGTTCCGTTTTTTTTTCTGTGCCGCTATCATTGCGCAAACAGTACCGCAAGTCACAACGCTACAGCGGCAACAAGGAAGAGTAACTGACTAAAGAGAAATAAATTGATCCCACAAGTGAAAACAGGCCAAAGGAAACAGATTTGAATCGAGTAAGTTCGATTGCTGGCACCGCAGGTGCAAAGCAATCGAACTTGCACAGAAATACATAGTATTAATATATAAAACATCAATTCTTCCTGACAATTGATAATTAATTACACAGTCAATCAATTGAATATAATTGCAGTCGTAATTCTTCAAGTGAACACACACCGAGAACACGTTGGTCGATATCATGAAAGTCGAAATGAACACACTTTTATACCAAACCTTCGGTGTCAAAAACTTATTACAAGACGATGCTCGGGAACTCTTTTGGTAAACAATTAAAAAATCTCTTTCCCCATTCATAATAATTTAAAATCAATTACAAAATCTCTTTCCCCATTCATAATAATTTAAAATTTAATGTGTTCTTTAGCGCATTTTCTTATTTATGGAAAAGATGCACTATTGTACTCGCCATGTCCGTCTGTCCGTCCGTCTGTCTTTCCGTCCGTGACTTGACGCTTTCGTCGACGAGAAAATGCGCTCTGTCACTCACTGCAGTGAGTACTGAGTTACATTTTTTTACACTATACAGATGCATATAAATATCTACAATTTCAAACAATGATCACCGCCTATTAATCAAAGAACATAAATTAAATCGATGTAGCCAAAAATTTACATTCGGTGCCAAAAACTAATAACAAGCCGAAGCTCGGGAACCGTTTTGGTAATCAATTACAAAATCTCTTTCCCCATTCATAATAATTTAAAAATTAATGCGATCTTTTTACACTACACAGATGCACATAAATATCTACAAATTTCAAACAATGATCATCGCCTATTAATCAAAGAACATAATTTCATGGATGCAGCCAAAAATTTGCTCTTGTTCAATACAGTAAAAGCGAAATTACTAAAATTATGCTTATAGTCTCAAATTCGCAAAATGAATTTAATTGTGGTTGCTTAGAAAATGTTACCTTTCATAATTTTGCTACGTTAATTTGCTTTAGATGATGCACAGACCCAACACATTAGTTCAGACGACCATTGTTCAAAACGGGATCCTTTTGTCGGACGCGTTTAGTCTCGTCTAACGATTGGGTGATGGGCTAGTAAAATAACTTAAATTTTTAAGCAACATCGGAATCAATAAATTATAGTCAGAAAATCGACTGAAGCTGGTGGAAACAGAAACAGAACTAAACTGTTTCTATAATGTGTAAATTTTTTCCTTCTAAAAGACTTTCGTCCATTAAAAGTTACCCAAAACACCGGCCAACTTTGGGTTCCCGCAAGATACCCAAAAGAACTCCGCATTCCGGCGACTAGTAAAAATTAGTGTTTGTAATTACGCTTGTGGAATCGCAAACCACACTTTTGTTTAAAGCTTTTCAAGCAGACGTCGCAAGTGAACTCCTTGAAATCAGAATGGCATCTCATGTGGTCGGTGAGCCCCTCTTTGCGGGTGAAGGCTCTGTCGCACTGCTGACACTGGTAAGGCTTCACGCCCGTATGGATGCGCTCGTGTTGCTTCAGGTAGTCTTTGCGCGAAAAACACTTCTGACAGTAACGACACATGTGCGGCCGGTCGCCCGTGTGAGTCTGAGGAGAATGGAAAAATTACGTTTGGTTTTTAGAATGATTCATAATGGAAATTTTATAATTAAACAGTGTAACTAACTGCGTAGCAGAGTAAGTAAGAACATTGTGTTATTGGTTATTAAAAGTAATTACCATACCATCCCACTATGGTATGATAACCCCATCAAATATAACAACACAAGTTGCGTTGCTATACTATGTAGAAGTTAGAACATGTATTAAAAAAGTAAACCTTCAACCAACATTCAGACTTGCAATTAAGCATATGATTGCTCTATATCAAAATATCACGCATTGATTAATAATTGGAAAAATGACTAACAATGTGGCAATTGAAATATTTTAGGATCAACAGAAAGTATATAGGAGAAAGTATAAAAATTTGTTGATTTCAGGCACTTGGCAAGGGTAACCGCGCTGTACGGACCAAGCTCCTCGGGTCTATATATGCATTTTAGGTATGAAGCTTGCGAATGGGGTGCAACGCTGTATCCCATAGGCGGTCGAGCATCATTAAGTCTAAGGTGTGTCGTAAAAACAGTAAATCACTATCCATCTTTGTATCAATGACCTCCTTTCCAAAAATACTCGACCAGCGGGCGGCTTAAAGGGCTCTACGTGCTTTCCTCAAGTGATGCGCAGACGTAATATAGACACGATGCGGCTTGGATGTTGCTTGGGGAAGTGAGAAATAAGAGGGCATATTTGTCGGCACAGGGTACATCCCCAGCAAAAGCCCGAGCCGAAGCAGCGGATCATGATTTGTCTCGATGATACCAGCTACTGCGACACGGTGGTTTACGGGGCACCAATGCCGTCTATACGTGGTTCAAAGGACAGAGGCGAGTGTGATTAAACGAAACAAATGACTTTAGCCAGCGGGGCCATGACATTTGAGGCAACCGCCGTCCCAATCTAAGCTCCATCAGCGGCGCAAATTACACGCAGTGGATCTGAAGATGGCGCGACAGTTTCATTATGGTGTCTTCGTTCCAAAGGTCCACATAAAATTCGACAAGAAAGCTGGTCCACGATGGTCGCGTAGGAAGGGGACTTAGATGATGCTTGTGGCATGAAAAAAGCATTTGCTGGACATTTTTGTAAATTAGTTTATGCTTGACTTAGAGTAATAATGTTTATAGCTAGATTTGACTCACCGCCAGTCTAATGAATCCTCAGATCATATGGGAAACATTGCGGCGCAAGCACAGAAAGTTTGGCAGTTGGCGCGCTAATAGCATTGACGTGGTGACTAATAAGCCTTGCAACTAATGTTCCTTGTAGCTCATTTCATCCACGCAATGCACCATGTCGGTTCGTCAGCGCTTTCCTTTTTTCCTCCGCCGTGAGTGCTTCTTCAAGGGCGCATGAAGATATGCGAGTTCATTCTTGACAATCATTTACACATGGAATCACGGAATGACTAATAAAATTTTCCTATTTTCTCTTATTGCAGCCGAAGGCATATGAGCGAGAACTAAACGACTCCTGATAATAACCGTAAGAGAGTAAAGATTCAGAAAAAACATTAGAAAAGGCAGGCTGTGAGCCATTGGTGCCCCTCAGAAGATGTCTCTTCTCTTAATTCAGACAGGTTAAAACAGAGCGAGGTGTTCTAGGAAGATAAATTCTCTACTGCAGCGTCCCTGTAGTTGGGCGGGCAAACCAGAATCAACGAGAGAGGATACTCTTCCCACGAACAGCCTGGGTCCGAGAAGGATGTCGTTTTGTAGCTCCCACACCATATCAAGGTCCTTAAAAGCAATAACCACTAAGTGGCAACGACGTTACCATTACCATATTGGTAGGGTAGCGGAAAGCAGTCAAAGTTGCTGCCTGCGACCGTGAGACACGTGCCACTTCCCTCCGAAAACTAGGGTTGAGTCCTAAACCTCATCGCATTTTTCAAGCCCTTCCTTTCCCACAACTTTATAGCGGTACGGCAAATTTAGCTCCTCTGCTAAGACGGCAACACAAATCACACTGTCAACTTAGCATAAATAATGAAACTTTATACAAAGGAACGTGAGAATTACTTTGAGGTGATTGGCCAGGTTATCCCGCCTGGTGAAGTCGTGGCCACAGAGAGGACACACGAACGGTTTCTTTTGGTTATCGCCGCTTTCGTCGTCCAAACTCTCTTCTTTGTTGGGAAATCGACCGCCAGGTCCAATGATGAACTGGGAGCCGTCCTCACTGAGGTCAACTTGCAGCACGTCATTCTGTACGACGAACAAGTCAGGAATGGTTGAAGTTATCCTTACGCGTAGAAAGTTTGCTGTAGATATGCAACTCAATAAACAAAAGACACGCCACTAAGTAGAGCCAATAAACCACGACTGAAATCCTGTGACTGATCGTCACAAACGACGAGTTAGAATAATTAACTTCCAGCAAAATAAACCCTGGTTCATGGATGATTTTTGTATTGAGTACAACAATATGCAAAGTAAACTTAATCTTTACGTCGTAGTAATAATTAACAAATATCGTAATAATCGTTATTAATTATGACAACGTTATTATTTATTTTTACCAACAGGATCCAGCTGCTCGTGTATTCAACGAACATGAATTATATATAGGCAACCGAAGAAGATTTTTTCAAATACAACCAACAAGTTTCAATGCAGACAAACCGTACCGTATCATCATCGTTGTCTAGGGGGCCGTTGGAGCGGAAGACTTCCTCCTTGACTAGATTGGAGACTGAAGACAGCAATGAAGCCTCGTCACAATCTTCATTACGCTGTAGGTCGTCGTCTCCGACAACGCTGTTATTCGGCATCTTTGAAACAAACATAAATACATAAGCTGATGCTTCGTAATCTCTTCTAGTTTCTTCATACTGTGGCGTTCTGCATTACGTTTTCCACTTAAATATTTGTTAACGGTTTCCTTTACCTTCGATATAATATGATTGTATGGTCGATAAGTCTAATAGTCGTGTAGCTGCTTATTCACAGATCATTTATGAATATTCTTGATTGCAAATAATATCCATCTCGACAATGTGAAAAAATAAATTCTCAAATCAGTAAAAGATTCGCTAACAAAGAAAAAAACTAAAAGACTCATAAACCCATTTACAAAAATTGTTTATTTTGCAATCATGAGAAGAAATTAACGTTAGTAATATTAACACCACCATGAATTGCTGCGATAAATTCTTAGCTTAGCATCAACATTATGTGGGTTCACGCTTCTGAAAAGGATTGATGTTTATCATCAATACGATAATTTTGTGTCAGCATTTGACGTGACTAACTTTTTCAGGAGAGATGAGAGCAGGTTGCGGGTCGTCGCTGGAAGAAGACGAGCGGTCAACCGATCCTTCTTTGGCGCCGAAACAAACTCCGTTGCCCATGGAAGCATCTTTCGAAATGCCACCCAACGACGCCTTAAGAAGAAGTCCGTTAGAAGAGGTTTTTCTTTATGATTTAGTTTATGCTATTATTGAAGTAGAAATAAAATGCACTAAACTTCGTCTAACGTACGGTTTAAGAATAACGGAGCTGATGAGTGATGATGCTTCTTTTCAAGTGTTTTATCACACCATGGATACATTTTATAAAATATTATTGTGGGATCAATCTTGAATATTCGAACCCGTAACTTAATGCTCTAATCTTTCTGTTCAAAACCATTCGGCCTGCTAAAAATCCAGGCATAAGCAAGAGGGCGTTTACTCGCTATTACGAACATTCTCAAGCATTGACAAGTTTCCATTCCCTTCCCCAAATCATTCGCCGACGTCAACAATCTCATACCTTCACCAGGTAACGTCAACGATCCAAGGAGATCATTACCTTGGACGTGCTGGCCAGACAAGGCCCGTTCACGGGGCTCGGGGCGACTTTCTGGCGTTTTAGTTGAGGTGGGCCGCAAAGACGCCCATGAGGGGACGTTTCCTGAGCAGGTGAGTTGACTTGACCAGCAGCGCCTCCGCTGTTCTGAGGCAGAGGTGTCAGTCTTGGAGGCTCGTCTTTCTTAAAAGATCCGTCTGAAAGCAACAAATTCAAATTGAATAACATACTTTGAAGCATTCATTATGGAATATGGAGTAGAAACTGATTAAACGATGAAAAATGCTGAAAGTTTGACTTGATAAATGATACTTCATAATCTTCAAGGAAAATATCATGTACAAATTTCCGGAAGCGGTTTTCCGGGAAAATTTAGACGCATCGGAGAAAATTCACAAAAAAAATTCTTGTAAGGATAATTGTGAACTGATTACGATACAGAGGAGGTTCAGCCTTTCCAAATAAACCATCTAAAATCTGAAAATATAAAAACTAACAATAAGGATAAATAGAGATTCTGAATTTTGCACCGTGTAACTTCAGACGACGTTCAATTAGGATGTGAAACCAACTGATAAAAAAGAATAAGAACTGTTCACGCTTGGTTATTATTTGTTTTCTCAAACAATATGGAGCGCTGCTGATATAACATTTATTGAGGTACGATAGTATTATACTAGTAATAGAGGGGTAAAATGAAATTATTAGGTGCTTCGACATTTTAACCAATTCCCTACGCACTTAACAAAATTCATAGATTTGCTTCGCATAGTCCTAACAAAAATAGCTTCCACGATTGTAAAAGCTGCTAACCTGCACTTCTTTTCTTCTTGGGGACGAGCGTGGCGATTCTTGATGGGGAGGTAGAAAGTTGAGGAGGTGGTACCCTCAACTGAGGAACTGGGGAAGACACCCTGGGGCTGTCAGGGACCGCTAGACCCTTCACTTGTAGCCCCTCCGCCGTGCGCAGCAGCGAAGGCACCTCTGTCTCCGCCACGTGAACTTCGCCCTACAAGAAGTACGTTGTTAATACCACGATAAATCCAGGAGTTATTAATTTACATAATGTGAATGCCATCTTGTGAACAATCAATTCTAAACACACATCAACTTCAGCCTTCACGAATTCACCATTAATGTTTTCTTGTTTCTTAAAGTACGCATACACATACTTTGCACTAGCCATCATAATAATGAGAAACGAGGGGCAGAAGTTTGTGTTCTTTAACTCCGATTGTTTAAGCTTTTCGGAGTAAGTTTGAGAATAGTAGAGCAAATCTAGACCCAATCCAGAATAATCTTATTATTTTGTCCAGAAACTGGTGAATAATACGTGGAATGGCGCTCGGAAAATACAGTATAGCTACTACCTTTTATCTGAGAAACCGAGACCTCGAATTCGATTTCTCTGAAAACATAAAATTCTACGTTTACATTAGGAGCTGAATCTGCACCTTGTACATGAAGTCGAGGAGCGCCTCCATGTCATGCGGAGAGACGTCCCTCATGTACACCACAGGATGCTTGCAGGGCGTGCGTGCTATCATCTCCTTGAAGTAATCGCTGCACGTCGCCAGCACGAACTTGTGCGCTGAGAAGAATTGCCCGCCGCAGGACAGCGTCACATCACAGTAACTTTCCTGTCAAACAAAGAGCCGTGAGTTAAATTGTGGTACTTGAAACGTACTGGATAGGTTTCCATATATCAACGCACTAATGCGCTTCGTCAGACAAGCTTCCAAATTGAATTCTTCTTCTGCGTTGAGATACGCGTGTTATAAATTGAATAAATAGAAAAGGCTGTAAATTTTTATCAAAACTAACTGCGATTCGTAGATCATCGAGAGTCGTTGCGAAGATGCTCTGGTGGTTGTTCCATCGCAGCGCCAAGTATCCGCTGGACTCAGACATCTTGCCGGGCGCTTCACTTCGCCGAAGTTGCAGTGCTCAAAGTTGATCGCGTGACGCTTGTGCTTCTAATGGCGCGTGAACGACTATCTGGAAATATATCAATTATTAGAGATCAAATATCAGCATAAATCATAATTATGAAACTACTGAATCAAAGATCCATAAATTCAATTATCAACCACAACTAAGACTTGTAGTCTAATACAGCGCGCTCTGGAGGTCACCTGGCAGCAACGCTAATGGAATGCACATTGCACAACTTGAAAGAACACAAGCCAAGAAGAGCATCCGAAAATCACCAAAGGGGAACATGAGAAAATTCAGCTCTAGACTCGAGTGATCAACCCAAAATAAATACTATGCGGCCTCTATCTAGTAGTTTATTCAATTAAAAATCGAGCAAAAAGGGATACGTTTTCGAACGAAAACCGATTTAACCATTGCATAAAATGTGTATTGAATCGTTATATGTTCTTACACTATCCCGATAGCGGCGTTGACTAAAGAAACAATTCTACGGTTAAATCGTGCTAGTATCTTTTCCGCCAAAAAGATTATTATGAACAATTTGTAGCTAATTTTTCTTAATTCTTAGAGTCTCAAATATCGCGGATCAGATTCGTGAAAGTAAAGAAATTCCAACATAATTGAATCCTTTTAGAGAATGAAAGCTATATATTGCATAACAGAGAGAATTATCCATTCTATTTCATCACAAATGAGAGAAGGGTTTATCAACGACAAAATTTCCTCACGTTGGAGAAATATTTGAAAAATT